>NC_073378.1:14039991-14339991 GCF_028641065.1 Leucoraja erinaceus
ATTGATTGAAAGGGGTTTTATATTCATACTCATTGAAAGAATGTGGACTTCACAGGCTGAGCAAGCATTTAATTGCCCTTCCTTAGTTGCCCTTGAAAATGTGATGCCTTCAACTGTTACAGTTCTTGAGGTGTGGGGATACCCACAGTGTTGGTAGGAAGGGAGTTCCTGGATTTTGACTCAACGTGAATGAAGGAACAGCAAGATATTTCCAAGTCAGGACCAGTGCATGGCTTGAAGGGAAATTTCCAAGTGGTGGTGTTACCATGCTTTTGCTGCCCTTGTCGTTTAAGTTGATAAGGGTCGTGGATTTGGAAGGTCCTGTCTGAGTAGTCTTGATGACTAGCTGAAGTCCATGCTGTAGAATGTACAAACCACTGCTACTGTGCGTCAGAGGTGGATTGAGTTGTGGCTGGGATGTCATCAAATGGGCAGCTCTGTCCTGTAAAGTGTCGCGCTTCTTGAGTGAGGTTGAAGCTCCACTCATCCAGATGGATAGAGAATATACCATCACATATCTGGCTTGAATTAGGTTGCTAAATTACAGGGTTCTGAAAAGTTTATTGCTTCAATCATCTTCAATTCTTTCCTGTGCAGTGTCTATCTCTCGACCTGTAAAATGATTTGATGATAGACACAACATGCTGGAGTAACTCAGTGGGACAGGCAGCATTTCTGGAGAGAAGGAATGGGTGATGTTTCGGGTCCAGACTCTTCATCAGACTCATCACCTATTCTTAATCTGAGGAAAGACATGCTTGCCATAGAGGGAGTACAGAAAAGGTTCACCAGACTGATTCCTAGCATGGCAGGACTTTCATATGAAGAAAGTGGATAGACTCAGCTAGTACTCGCTAGAATTTAGAAGATTGAGGGGGGATCTTATAGAAACTTACAAAAAATTCTTAAGGGGTTGGACAGGCTAGATGCAGGAAGATTGTTCCCGATGTTGGGGAAGTCCAGAACAAGGGGTCACAGTTTAAGGATAAGGGGGAAATCTTTTCGAATTGAGATGAGAAAAACATTTTTGATACAGAGAGTGGTGAATCTGTGGAATTCTCTGCCACAAAAGGTAGTTGAGGCCAATTCATTGGTTATATTTAAGAGGGAGTTAGATGTGGCCCTTGCGGCTAAAGGGATCAGGGGGTATGGAGAGAAGGCAGGTACAGGACACTGAGTTGGATGATCAGCCATGATCATATTGAATGGCGGTGCAGGCTCGAAGGGCCGACTGGCCTACTCCTGCACCTATTTTCTATTTTTCAATGTTTCTATGTTTCCTTCTCTCCAGAGATGCTGCCTGTCCCGCTGAGTTACTCCAGCTTTATGTGTCTATTTTAGGTTTAAACAGCATCTGCAGTTCCTTCTTATACCAGTTGTAAAATGATGGTTCACCTAATAGGAGAAAGACTGTCCTATCTGCCATGCTGTGTTAGATTCTTACTTCCAATTGACTCAAGCTGCATGTCAAAATCAGATGCCTGCACCCCCACCTACTCTGCTGCCCCATTGATGGAGGAATTGCAACAAGTTGTTACGAATGGCCAAAAGGCAAAGCTGCACACCAAAATATGGTTTCCATTTTATTAATTACATGAATCTGCAACATAATGGTCCTGTGGTAACATAGTGGTGAGGGCACTGGATTAATGGACAGAACACCAGCCTATTAATCTAGAGACTCGAGTCCAAATCCCACCATAATAGCGGAGGAGATTAAATTGAAGTACATAGTAAAAATGAGAATTAAAAAAAAAACTATTATGTAATGGTGAAAGTTTTTTCCGATTTTTTTAAAGTTCATGCGCCTCACTCCTCTCCTTCAGAGAAAGAAACGTGTCCTCTTTACTAGATCTTGGCCTATTCAAATGTCTATACATTTGACTTTCGAGAGTGATTAGGAATGGGCAATAGCTCCTTGTCTTGCCTGCAATGTTCACAACCCACGAACTAATATTTAAAAAATGAATGATATCCTTTTGCTGTGTCTGCATTCCTGTCTTTGCTGCAATTCAAGCCCTTAAAATCTGAAACTTTGCAGACAGAAACATCTGTAACATCTACAAACTAAATGTAGTTAAGAGGCTGAATGGTTTGGAAAATAAAACTTAGATTATGTTTCTCCTCATGCACCTTGTTAAGTCTTGTCCATTCAGCTTTTTTTTTATAGTCTATTTAGCCACAAGGAGAAGCAACAGGGCACAGCACAAACTAGCAAAGACGAACAAACACATGGAAGTACTTAGGATATCTGCAGTAGTTTCTCCCTTTAGTCTCAAACCAGGAACAGATTTTCATTACAGTTTGTAAGTCAGGGTATGTTACAGTTAAAGATGGTACGAGGAATGGCTGGAAACAACCAATGTGTTTAGTATTACCGGGCGGACAACAACTCAGCTCCCACATGCAGCACACAACTCTTAGCAACATTTTGCTTTAGACGGTATCAGGTTTTACAGCCCCTTGCAAAATGCCACAAAGTGACGAAACTCTGAATTAAAAACTGCAGTTTGCACATGGAGCCACATAATGAAATGAATCAGTTTGAAGAAGGTTTCCAACGCGAAATGTCACGTGTTCATTCCCTCCCCAAATGCTGCATATCACGTTGAGTAACTCCAACACTTTGTGTTTTGCTAAATGAAATGAATCTTTAGTTTGTAATTCGGGCTGTTAATGGCATTCCAGCTCTGGGTCAGAAGGTTTTGGTTGCTAAAACCTATACTAAAATCCGAGAATTCAGGGTGAGCTAGACCATATAAATTAATGTTTTCGAAGAGATCGAGTGCAGAGGTCAGACATTAATGTTATATTCCGCTGTGCATTGGAAGTTAAAAAGTCGTAAAACCTGCTCGCAGTCTACAACATAAGAGGCCGTGAGGCTGCAGCATTGTCAAAAATCCTGAGTCTGTCTAGTTGCTTGGTTGGATGTTAAAAATCCCTCAGTACTTTTGAAAAGAACCAGAAAATATCCTGTGAGGATAATTTCCCAATTTCACACTACAGGTGGGGAGTCTTGCCCAATGGCGGTGAATTGCAAAGAGTGCAAATTCAGGTGCACTGTGCAATATTTTCTGACCATTTAAAATAATGATAATATTCCTAGCTGGGAGCCCACGGTGGGAAAGTTAACCCATTGCTATCCAGTTGAAAATCTCTTGCTCCACATAGAAGTCATCATACCAGAACCAAGCTTTTTTCCCCTCCCTACAATCAGTCTGAAGATGGATTCTGACCTGAAACATCCCTAATCCATGTTCTCCAAAGATGCTGTCTGTTTAATTAAGTTGCTCCAGCATGTTGTGTCTATATCTGAACCAAGGTTGTAGTTGACAGATGGAGCAAATGTCTTGCATATGTTTTGGGCCTAGTGCTCAATCACCAATCATTTTTTGAAGAAGGATCTCGACCCGAAACGCTGCCCATTTCCTTCATTCCATAGATGCTGCCTCACCCGCTGAGTTTCTCCAGCATTTTTGTCCACCAAACATTATTTGGGGTCCTCTCATAAGTTTAGGGTCCTCTCCAACCAAGCTCTTTGAGGCCCTTAAACTTTTTCTTACCTATAATTTCTCTGTAACTGTAATGCTATAACACAATAACATTCTGCACTATAATGTGTACTCTGCTATCTTTCTCTTTGCACTACCTGATGAACTGTATATAGCTTAAATGTACTCATATATAGTATGATTTGTGTAAGAAGGAACTGCAGATGCTGGTTTAAAATGAAGATAGACATAAAAAGCTGGAGTAACTTAGTGGGACAGGCAACATCTCTGGAGAGAAGGAATGGATGACGTTTCGGGTCGTGACCCTTCTTCTTCAGAAACGTCACCCATTCCTTCTTTCCAGAGATGCTGCCTGTCCAGCTGAGTTACTCCAGCTTTTTGTGTCTATAGTATGATTTGGCTGGGTAGCATGCAAATTAAGTTTTTTGCTGTATTTCGATACGTGTCAATTAGAAGCCAATATCAATACCAATTTAAGTGTGCCACCACAGGCGTAATAATAATAATAATAAATTTTATTTATGGGCGCCTTTCACAAATCTCAAGGTCACCTTACAGAGATTAACAAGAATAATAATACATAAAATCGGAATAAAACAAATAATAAAGCCATCACCAAAACACAAATTAAAAACAGAATTAAATCCAAAGACAAAAAAAAAAATCAAAAACACAATGTGAAGAAAGAGCAGCGGCAGCTAAAGCACGCCAGCGTCCACTCTCCCTTCCGACAGCCGGGTCATATGGGTCATATGGTTCCATTTCTTCTGTACAAGTCCATGTTATGTATAGAAAATTGTCATTCTGCTTTGTCTGGGAATCAAGATTCACTGAGAATCATTGAGAAACCGGTGAAGGAGACATGGAATGTCGAACTTGGGCAGAATAGCACAGGACCAGACCCTTCAGCCCATGATATCTGTGACCATTATGGTGCAATTTAAACTAATCCCATCTACCTGCACATTGTCTATTTTCCTTTATTCCCTACCTGCTCATGTGTCTGTCGAAATGACTCATATGGAATGGATTGGAATACTTTATGGAATACTTTATTGTCACATGTGGTCCTAGACTCTTGCACTGGTGGAAATATCCTCCCCACATCCATTCTATCTCGGATAGAATTTCACTAAGTTTCAAGTGAGTTCCCTCCTCATCTTTTTAAACTCCAGCAAGTATAAGCCCAGTGCCATCAAGCTCTCACCATACGGTAACCCATTCACTGGGGATCATTCTCGTATACCACTTCTGGATCTTTTCTAATGTCAGCACATCCCTCCTCAGATATGGGGCCCAAAACTCCAAATGTGTTCTGACCGGTGCCTTATAAAGCCACAGCATTGAATCCCTGATTTTATATCCTAGTACTCTAAAAATGAATGCTAATATTGCATTTGCCTTCCATACAACTGATTTGCAACCTTCTGGGAATCCCGCACCAGCTATCCCCAGTCTCTCTGCATCTCCGATTTCTGAATCTTATCCCCACTTAGTAAATAGTCTACGCCTTTATCCCCACTACCAAAATGCATGACCGTACACTTTGCTACGCTGTATTACATTTGCTCTCTGCTCACTCTCCAAACATGTCCAAATCCTTCTGCACACCCCCTGCTTCCTCCACGCAACCTGTCCCTCAACCTACTTTTGTGTAATCTGCAAACCTGGCCAAAAAGCCACCAATTCCATCGTCCAAATCATTTTATATACAAATTGAAGAGTAGCAGCGAACCTTCTGTCCAAGCGAATACCATGGCTCTCTTCCCGCTAATACCATGGACTCTCATCTTGTTTAGCAGCTTCATGTGCAGCACCTTATCGAAGGCCTTCAGGAAATCCATATAAACAACATCCACTGACTCTCCTTTGGCTATCCTGCTCAAAGAATTCCAACAATTTTATCAAGCAAGATCTCACCTTCACAAAACCATGCTGAATTCAGCCCATTTCATCATGTGCTTCTAAGTACTCGGAAACCTCATCCTTATTAATGGAATCTAAATTCTTACCAACCACTGAAGTCAGGCTAACCAGCCTATAATTTCCCCTCTTTTATCTCGTTCCCTTCTTGAACAGTGGAGTTACATTTGCAATTTTCCAGTCCTCTGAGACCAAGCCTGAGTCTAGTGATTCATGAAATATTACTACCAATGCCTCCACAATCTCTATGGCTTCCTCTTTCAGAACCCTGCGGTGAAGTCTGGTCCACGTGACTTATCCAACTTCAGATCTTTCAGCTTCCCAAGCATTTTCACCTTAGTAATAGCATCTCCACTAATTGCCATAGAGGGAGTACAGAGAAGGTTCACCAGACTGATTCCTGGGATGTCAGGACTTTCATATAAAGAAAGACTGGATAGACTCGGCTTGTACTCGCTAGTATTTAGAAGATTGAGGGGGGATCTTATAGAAACTTACAAAATTCTTAAGGGGTTGGACAGGCTAGATGCAGGAAGATTGTTCCCGATGTTGGGGAATTTATGGGAAAGATGTGGAAGAGAAATGGAGTACATTTAAAGGTGAAATTTTAAGAGTCCAGAATCTTTATGTCCCTGTTCGGTTGAAAGGAAATCGTAAAAATTATAAAGAGCCATGGTCTTCAAGGGAAATTGGACACTTGGTTCGGAAAAAGAGGGAGATCTACAATAATTATAGGCAGCATGGAGTAAATGAGGTGCTTGAGGAGTATAAAAAATGTAAAAAGAATCTTAAGAAAGAAATTAGAAAAGCTAAAAGAAGATATGAGGTTGCTTTGGCAAGTAAGGTAAAAGTAAATCCGAAGGGTTTCTACCGCTATATTAATAGCAAAAGGATAACGAGGGATAAAATTGGTCCATTAGAGAGTCAGAGTGGACAACTATCTGCAGAGCCAAAAGAGATGGGGGAGATATTGAACAGTTTCTTTTCTTCGGTATTCACCAAGGAGAAGGATATTGAATTATGTGAGGTAAGGGAAACAAGTAGAGTAGCTATGGGAACTATGAGTAGGATCAAAGAAGAGGAAGTACTGACACTTTTGAGAAATATAAAAGTGGATAAGTCTCCAGGTCCGGACAGGATATTCCCTAGGACATTGAGGGAAGTTAGTGTAGAAATAGCAGGGACTATGGCAGAAATATTTCAAATGTCATTAGAAACGGGAATAGTGCCGGAGGATTGGCGTACTGCGCATGTTGTTCCATTGTTTAAAAAGGGGTCTAAGAGTAAACCTAGCAATTATAGACCTGTTAGTTTGACGTCAGTGGTGGGCAAATTAATGGAAAGAATACTTAGAGATAATATATATAAGCATCTGGATAAACAGGGTCTGATTAGGAGCAGTCAACATGGATTTGTGCCTGGAAGGTCATGTTTAACTAATCTTCTTGAATTTTTTGAAGATGTTACTTAGGAAATTGATGAGGGTAAAGCAGTGGATGTTGTGTATATGGACTTCAGTAAGGCCTTTGACAAGGTTCCTCGTGGAAGGTTGGTTAAGAAGGTTCAATGGTTGGGTATTAATGGTGGAGCAGCAAGATGGATTCAACAGTGGCTGAATGAGAGATACTAGAGAGTAATGGTGGATGGTTGTTTGTCAGGTTGGAGGCCAGTGACGAGTGGGGTGCCACAGGGATCTGTGTTGGGTCCACTGTTGTTTGTCATGTACATCAATGATCTGGATGATGGTGTGGTAAATTGGATTAGTAAGTATGCAGATGATACTAAGATAGGTGGGGTTGCGGGTAATTAAGTAGAGTTTCAAAGTCTACAGAGAGATTTATGCCAGTTGGAAGAGTGGGCTGAAAGATGGCAGATGGAGTTTAATGCTGATAAGTGTGAGGTGCTACATCTTGGCAGGACAAATCAAAATAGGACGTACATGGTAAATGGTAGGGAATTGAAGAATGTAGGTGAACAGAGGGATCTGGGAATAACTGTGCACAGTTCCCTGAAAGTGGAATCTCATGTAGATAGGGTGGTAAAGAAAGCTTTTGGTGTGCTGGCCTTTATAAATCAGAGCATTGAGTATAGAAGTTGGGATGTGGTAATGTTAAAATTGTACAAGGCATTGGTGAGGCCAATTCTGGAGTATGGTGTACAATTTTGGTCGCCTAATTATAGGAAGGATGTCAACAAAATAGAGAGAGTACAGAGGAGATTTACTAGAATGTTGCCTGGGTTTCAGCAACTAAGTTACAGAGAAAGGTTTAACAAGTTAGGGCTTTATTCTTTGGAGCGCAGAAGGTTAAGGGGGGACTTGATAGAGGTTTTTTAAATGATGAGAGGGATAGACAGAGTTGACGTGGAAAAGCTTTTCCCACTGAGAGTAGGGAAGATTCAAACAAGGGGACATGACATGAGAATTAAGGGACTGAAGTTTAGGGGTAACATGAGGGGGAACAGACTTCTTTACTCAGAGAGTGGTAGCTGTGTGGAATGAGCTTCCAGTGAAGGTGGTGGAGGCAGGTTCGTTTTTTATCATTTAAAAATAAATTGGATAGTTATATGGATGGGAAGGGAATGGAGGGTTATGGTCTGAGTGCAGGTATATGGGACTAGGGGAGATTATGTGTTCGGCACGGACTAGAAGGGTCGAGATGGCCTGTTTCCGTGCTGTAATTGTTATATGGTTATATGGTTTATATGGTTAAGTCCAGAACAAGGGGTCACAGTTTAAGGATAAGAGGGAAGTCTTTTAGGACTGAGATGAGAAAAACATCTTTTAAACAGAGAGTGGTGAATCTGTGGAATTCTCTGCCTCAGAAGGTAGTTGAGGCCAGTTCATTGACTATATTTAAGAGGGAGTTAGATGTGGCCCTTGTGGCTAAAGGGATCAGGGGGTATGGAGAGAAGGCAGGTACAGGATACTGAGTTGGATGATCAGCCATGATCATATTGAATGGCGGTGCAGGCTCGAAGGGCCAAATGGCCTACTCCTGCACCTATTTTATATGTTTCTATGCTTCTATCTGTCCCCAGTCTCTCTTCTGGAATGTCGCTGGTTTCTTCCACTGTGAAGACTGACCCAAAAAACGTATTCAATTCATCATCCATTGTATTATATATAATAGCTGTGAAAGTCCCCCCTATAGCTCTCAGGACTTTTTTGAGATGAAATTGGAAGAAACTGTTACATTATTAGAAGTAGTTAAAGTGGAGGTAGACAGATCTGTGAAAGACTGTGGGATTGAGGGCTATGGGGGTCTGGCACTGAAACGTGGTTGAGGCCTGGGGTAGATCAGCTGTGATCATAATGAATGGCAGGGCAGGCTTTAGAGGACAGGTTTATTTTAGTTTAGTTTGGTTTAGAAACATAGAAACATAGAAATTAGGTGCAGGAGTAGGCCATTCGGCCCTTCGAGCCTGCACCGCCATTCAATATGATCATGGCTGATCATCCAACTCAGTATCCCGTACCTGCCTTCTCTCCATACCCCCTGATCCCTTTAGCCACAAGGGCCACATCTAACTCCCTCTTAAATATAGCCAATGAACTGGCCTCAACTACCCTCTGTGGCAGAGAGTTCCAGAGATTCACCACTCTCTGTGTGAAAAAAGTTCTTCTCATCTCGGTTTAGAGATACAGCAAGGAAACAGACCCTTTGGCCCACCAAATCCGCGCCGACCAGTGATCCCTAGGGTCAACTATTTTTTACAAGTTACCGATGCCAATTGTCCTGTACGTCTTTGTAGTGTGTGACAAAATGGGAGAACCCAGAGAAAACTCACTTGGACACAGGGGGAACACACAAACCCCGTACAAACAGCACCCATGTTCAGGATCGAACCTGGGTCTCTCGCGCTGTAGGGAGGCAACTCTATCTTTGTGCGGTATCCTGGTGCTTCTGTTTTCTAGTGTTCCTCTGAATCAGCTATCCTTGATTAACGATGAATCCGTTTCCAAGGATGAGTGAACTCTTGTGGAATGTCAGTGTGTATGAAACTAATATTTAAATAACGTCACCTACTACTTGTCAGCCCAAGCATTGTCATAAGGTCTGGAGCTATGGCTATCAATGTAGTTGTTTCCAAAGATTATCAATGGCAAAAGTATCATAGAAACATAGAAACATAGAAATTAGGTGCAGGAGTAGGCCATTCGGCCCTTCGAGCCTGCACCGCCATTCAATATGATCATGGCTGATCATCCAACTCAGTATCCCGTACCTGCCTTCTCTCCATACGCTCTGATCCCCTTAGCCACAAGGGCCACATCTAACTCCCTCTTAAATATAGCCAATGAACTGGCCTCGACTACCCTCTGTGGCAGAGAGTTCCAGAGATTCACCACTCTGTGTGAAAAAAGTTTTTCTCATCTCGGTTTTAAAGAATTTCCCCCTTATCCCTAAGCTGTGACCCCTTGTCCTGGACTTCCCCAACATCGGGAACAATCTTCCTGCATCTAGCCTGTCCAACCCCTTAAGAATTTTGTACGTTTCTATAAGATCCCCTCTCAATCTCCTAAATTCTAGAGAGTATAAACCAAGTCTATTCAGTCTTTCTTCATAAGACAGTCCTGACATCCCAGGAATCAGTCTGGTGAACCTGACTTTCAATAGTTTCATCTTATTATTTGGGAATGGGCTGATTCTCGAGTTTCTGTCCTGTCAACATTTATATCTGAAGTTTCTGCTGCTCAGCTCACTAATCCTATAATTCAAACTTGAAACATATATGGGGCATTGCATTGCATTGGCTGAATGTATCACTGGTGTTAGGTGGAGAAGTACAGAACAGGATGAGGTTGAGGATTTATCCCTGTCATAATCTATGTCAGTTCATCTCAAAAGGTCCTGATAGAAACATAGAAACATAGAAAATAGGTGCAGGAGTAGGCCATTCGGCCTGCATCACCATTCAATATGATCATGGCTGATCATCCAACTCAGTATCCCGTACCTGCCTTCTCTCCATGCCCCCTGATACCTTTAGCCACAAGGGCCACATCTAACTCCCTCTTAAATATAGCCATTGAACTGGCCTCAACTACCTTCTGTGGCAGAGAATTCCACAGATTCACCACTCTGAGGAGTGGGAGTGGCGGCGCCTAACGGCAGCGGCTCGACTACAGTCGTCTGTCTTTTTTTATTTTTGTCTTGTTAAATGTATGTCTTTGAGTTAGTTTTTATTTATTTGTTTTAGCTGTATATATGTGGGGGGTGGTGGGGGGGCTGTGGGGGAAACCGTTTTAAATCTCTTCCCTGTGCGGGGACCCGACTATTCCCTGTCGGGTCTCGGATGTCGTTGGGCCTAACATCGTGGAGCCTGCGGCGACCTCCGGCCGGGACTAACCTGAGGGCTCCAGTTGCAGAGCCTGCGGAACTGACATTGCGGAACTGACAGAGCTTCGGAACGGGAAGAGCTGTGATGGCGTGCGGCTGCGACCCGACTTTTGGAGTTCGGAGGCACCGGCCGCAGACCCGGTGGACGGGAACATCGGGAGCTCGCAGGTCCCTGGTGGGAGACCGCTTTTCCGAGCTCCGCAACGGCGACTTCTCCCGCTGGAATCGCGGGTTTAAAGGACATGGAGCCGGGGCCTAACATCGCCCGGCGTGGCTTAAACGGCCTCAGGACTTACCATCGCTCGCCGGGGGCTTTAACATCGGAGCCCCAGTTCGCCTCGACACTGCAGTTGGACTGCTAGACCGCGGGAGAAGGAACAAAGGGAAGAGATAAAGACTTTGCCTTCCATCACAGTGAGGAGATGTTGGAGACTCACTGTGATGGATGTTTATGTAAACTGTGTTAAGTGTGGGTCTTGGATTGTTTTGTAATGTAAAAAACTGTAGAAATGATATTTTGTTCAAACCTAGGTTTGAATGACAATAAATAGCATTCTATTCTATTCCATCTCTGTATGAAAAATGTTTTTCTCATCTCGGTCCTAAAAGAGTTCCCATTTATCCTTAAACTGTGGCCCCTTGTTCTGGACTTCCCCAACATCGGGAACAATCCCTGACCATTGAAATGACCAGTTTCTCTGGCCTAATGCGAGGAAATATAAAAATAGGTGCAGGAGTAGTCCATTTGGCCCTTTGAGCCAGCACCGTCATTCGCTATGATTATGGCTGATCATCCAAAACTATTTTTATTTTCTGATTCTTCTTCCCTTGCCTGCACATCAAGGGGCCGGTGCTTTTCTGGGATAAGTTAGTAATACACAAGATATATGTATCTGAATCTGAAGAAGGGTCTCGACCCAAAACCTCACCCATTCCTTCTCTCCAGAGATGCTGCCTGCCCCATTGAGTTACTCCAGCATTTTGTGTTTATATATGTTTCAAATCTAGGGAGGGACTGCTGGGTATGTGGAGATAATAACACGGAAGTCATGATGGTTTAGATAATTGCTTGATGTTCAGTGCGGACTCAGAAGCCCAAAAGGACTGTTTTCTTGCTATATGTCTCTATCTCAACCCTATCGCTGTGCCACTGTGCCTATTCTACCAAGGCGCTCTGGATCGCATGTGATTTAATCATCAGGATCACCCTACCATGAGGGTACTTGTGTGGCAGGAAACCAAAGATCTCGGAGCAAACCCACGCAGGTCATGGGGACAACGTACAAACTCCGTACAGACAGCACCCGTAGTCAGGATGAAACTTTACCGCTGTGCCACCGTGCTGCCCATTAATGGGCGCCATGAATGCAGCAGAAACCAGGCAGTGAATCTGAGGTACTTCAAGGAATCCTTCTCCACCATTCGCAAACATATAAAATTATAAAAGGACAGGACAAGCTAGATGCAGGAAAAATGTTCCCAATGTTGGGCGAGTCCAGAACCAGGGGCCACAGTCTTAGAATAAAAGGGAAGTCATTTAAGACTGAGGTGAGAAAAAACTTTTTCAAAACTATTTTTGTTATAAGTTTTATGTCAAAACTTATTGTTGTGAATTTGTGGAATTCCCTGCCACAGAGGGCAGTGGAGGCCAAATCACTGGATGGATTTAAGAGAGAGTTAGATAGAGCTCTAGGGGCTAGTGGAGTCAAGGGATATGGGGAGAAGGCAGGCATGGGTTATTGATTGGGGACGATCAGCCATGATCGCGATGAATGGCGGTGCTGGCTCGAAGGGCCGAATGGCCACCTCCTGCACCTATTTTCAATGTTTCTATGCTCTAATCAGGAAGCTCTTGGGTTGCTGCTCTGATTCACTATCTAATTCTCCCACTGTCCAGTGACACCAAAGTACACTGGGTAAATTAAGAATATGGTCATGTCAGATTGCAAATCCAACTCCCTTATCCTACTACAGTTAAACACAACACTTTTTGACCTTCATTGTATCCATTCTAGATAGGGGCTTGAAGACTCGCATTATTGGAGGATACAAGAACCAGTGGAACTACATCCAGCCTGAGTTAATGCCATCAGAATGACAAGGGGGGGGAGATACATTACTGTCTGGAATTAATATGTCTTCCGGCCTTTTTAATAGGGTTGCAGTTAAAACCTACAGTTAAAAATGTCCCAATTGTTTATTCTTGACAATCTCTTTTTTTGTACTTGTTAATCCTGCATATTTGGCAATCCATTTACTGCTATTGTGCTTCTCATCAGCCTGAAGACAGTGGTCATTTGAAACTCATCTAAACTTGACAAGTAGATAGCTGAGATAAACAGAGAGAGGGCTGCAGGCAAAAGCAAAGTCTCTGGAGTGAAAAAAAAAGTAATCAACAAGTAGATTGTTTAATTCAGCTCTGTTCATGTGCTGTTCTGTTCCTTCCTTGTACTTCTGGCACTCTGTATTCAATGACCTGAGAGCCTTTTAAAAATAGGAATGATGGTGAAATAAAATCACCCACCCCTCATTTAGAAAATAAAAACCATTATAAACAGCATGTAATGAATTGTGGTGAAATTATGTCCGTTGTTCGATCGGAATTTTAAAGCACTAGAGTATTTTTATTCTGTATAACTTATTGAGTGAAACTGAATTATTTTATTGATGTCACATTATGTACCATGAATTACACTCCATAAAGATGTTGCAGGTGGTATCTGGAAAAAAAAAAAGGCAATTCTTGCATTTATTTTCCTGGGCAGTCTTTCAAGGTTCTCTGGATAAACTTGCTTCCACTCCACGTCAGTTCAGTTTCGTTTATTGTCACGTGTACTGAGGTACAGTGAAAAGCTTTTGTTGCATGCTAACCAGCCGGCAGAAAGACAATACATGATTGCAATCGAGCCGTTCACAGTGTACAGGTAGTAAGAAATGTTGCTGCGTGGAGTAGAGATTTAAAAGTGTGGAGCGATGGTAATATATGATTGTAGATCTGCATCTGTAGCTAGCAGGCAAATAGTCGCCTGGGTTGGACGCCATCTTGGAAACAGGTCTCCAGTTCTCCAATTCTCACTAGGCCTGGTTTGTCGCTGCAAGAAGATAAGACCCTATTAAGAACTTTTGAAACTGTTGGCACCAGAAACGTGGCGACTCTTTGTGTACTGCCTAGGTGAAGTCCGTTGTATATATTTACCAGATTAACCAATGAACCATATAACCATTACTGCACGGAAAACAGGCCATCTCGGCCCTTCAAGTCCGTGCCGAACATGTATTCTCCCCTAGTCCCATCTACCTGCACTCAGACCATAACCCTCCATTCCTTTCCCATCCATATAACTATCCAATTTATTTTTAAATTATAAGATCAAACCTGCCTCCACCACTTCCACTGGAAGCTCATTCCACACAGCTACCACTCTCTGAGTAAAGAAGTTCCCCCTCATGTTACCTCTAAACTTCTGTCCCTTAATTCTCAAGTCATGTCCTCTTGTTTGAATTGTCCCTACTCTCAGTGGGAAAAGCTTGTCCACATCAACTCTGTCTATCCCTCTCATCATTTTAATGATCTCTATCAAGTCCCCCCTTATTAAGGGACAGAAGTTTAGGGGTAATATGAGGGGGAACTTATTTACGCAGAGAGTGGTGGCGGTGTGGAATGAGCTCCCAGTGGAAGTGGTGGAGGCAGGTTCATTGGTATCATTTAAAAATAAATTGGATAGGCATATGGATGAGAAGGGAATGGAGGGTTATGGTATGAGTGCAGGCAGGTGGGACTAAGGGGAGAAAAAATTTGTTCGGCATGGACTTGTAGGGCCGAGATGGCCTGTTTCCGTGTTGTAATTGTTATATGGTTATATGGTTAACCTTCTGCGCTCCAAAGAATAAAGACCTAACTTGTTCAACCTTTCTCTGTAACTTAGTTGCTGAAACCCAGGCAACATTCTAGTAAATCGCCTCTGTACTCTCTCCATTTTGTTGACATCCTTCCTATAATTAGGTGACCAAAATTGTACACCATACTCCAGAATTGGCCTCACCAATGCCTTGTACAATTTTAACATTACATCCCAACTTCTATACTCAATGCTCTGATTTATAAAGGTCAGCACACCAAAAGCTTTCTTTACCAACCTATCTTCATGAGATTCTACCTTCAGGGAACTGTGCACAGTTATTCCTAGATCCCTCTGTTCAACTGCATTCCCCAATTCACTACCATTTACCATGTACGTCCTATTTTGATTTGTCCTGCCAAGATGTAGCACCTCACACTTATGAGCATTAAACTCCATCTGCCATCTTTCAGCCCACTCTTCCAAATGGCCTAAATCTCCCTGTAGACTTTGAAAATCAGATTGTATGCAAAAACTAAGAATCTCCTTTTACCTAGGTACATGTGACAATAAATTATTGTTGAATCATTGAACCATTGTCTGAGGTGGTGAGAAAGTCAACATGGAATCCATGGACTATGTCAGAGTCTAGGGACTGCTGTTAGAGTCTTTCTGGATTCTCCTTCTCTGTTTTGATCTGTCATGGTCAGATACATCCATTTGTCCAGTGAGGATGTTACATTTTTCTGGGAGGTTTTATGAAAATCATTGAAGCCCATTCTCTGGTTTACTGGAAAGCTCCTGGCATGGCTGACCTCTGAATAAAGAAACAAGGAACTGCAGTGGCTGGTTTACAAAAAAAATGACATGAAGTGCTGGAGTAACTTAAGCAGGGTGTGAAGAAAGGTCCTGACTTGAAACATCACCTGCCCATGTTCTCCAAACCTGCTGAGTTACTCCAGCTCTTTGTGTCTTTATTTCATCTGAATAGAGAACTTTTTTTTGGATTCTGATGTCAGCCATATGAATGCTCAGTGAAGCCACCCAAGTGGATTTAAAACTTAATAGTTATATTTTGCAGGACCTCGTCATCTCAGTCAATGCCCGTGCCACCAACGGAATGATAAATAGAATCAAGGGATATGGGGAGAAAGCAGGAACGGGGTACTGATTTTGGATGATAAACCATGGTTATATTGAATGGCGGTGCTGTCATGAAGGGCTGAATAACCATATAACCATATAACAATTACAGCACGGAAACAGGCCATCTCGACCCTTCTAGTCCGTGCCGAACACATAATCTCCCCTAGTCCCATATACCTGCGCTCAGACCATAACCCTCCATTCCCTTCCCATCCATATAACTATCCAATTTATTTTTAAATGATAAAAACGAACCTGCCTCCACCACCTTCACTGGAAGCACATTCCACACAGCTACCACTCTCTGAGTAAAGAAGTTCCCCCTCATGTTACCCCTAAACTTCAGTCCCTTAATTCTCATGTCATGTCCCCTTGAATGGCCTAATCCTGCACCTATTTCCTATGTCTCTATGTTTCTACCATATTATTCTTGGTGATGGACCATGAAATGGCCCACCCAGAGCATATTTTGTTCCTTTTCTACCATCAGTGCTTCTTCCAAATTCTTTTGAACAGAAAAGAATACTGAATCTGAGGGGCGAGGGAGGAAGTTAGGTGCTAATCAAGAGGAGATTTCTTGCTCATGCTTCAAGAGTCTGGAGTGTTTAAATGCAATATGTAGTGACAACGGAACAATGGAATTCTTACTAGCAGCAGCATATCTCCTTCATTCCTGGGAATTCAGAGTTGCCGAACCAGGCCGTGATGCAACATTCAAAATCAGATTCAGATTCAGATTCAGATTCAATTTTAATTGTCATTGTCAGTGTACAGTACAGAGACAACGAAATGCATTTAGCATCTCCCTGGAAGAGCGACATAGCAAATGATTTGAATAAATAATAATAAATGTCCGGGGGGGGGTGGTGATTGGCAGTCACCGAGGTACGTTGTTGAGTAGAGTGACAGTCTCTCCGTTCCTCGACCTGCTGGTTCGGCAACGGAGAGACCTGATAGATAGATAGATCCTTTATTGTCATTCAGACCTTACGGTCTGAACGAAACTATGTTGCCTGCAGTCATACACAGAATCAATAATAACAAAACATACAATAAACACCAATTAAACATCCACCACAGTGAGTTCACCAAGCACATCCTCACTGTGATGGAGGCAAAGTCTTAGTTTCCATCTCTTCCCTCCTTGTTCTCCCTCTGCGCTGAGGCGGTCGATCCAGGCCGGAGATGCCGCTCTCCAGTCCAGCGGACCTCCGTGGTGATGTCGCCGCTGCCGATAGCCGGAACGCCATCCCCGCTCCGAGACGGCCCGCCACAGTATCAGTTCTCCGGGCCGCCGCCCCAGCTCCAGGTCTGGATGCAACATCAGCTTCTTGGTTTGGTCGCCGCCCCAGCTCCAGATCCTGCAGTCTCCGAGCCATGGGTACGCTGTATGTAGCTCCAGGGCCGATGCCCCAGCTCCAGGAGCTGCCCCAGCTCCAGGCCGCCGAAGAAAGCTTCTGGTCCCGCAGTCGCTGCTCCAGGTCCCGCCGTCTCCGCTCCGGGCCGCTGCCCCGGCTCCAGATCCTGCAGTCTCCGCTCTGGGCCGCTGCCCCCGCACCGGGCCCCTGCCCCAGCTCCGGGCCCCGCTGCATCAGCCCCAGGCCGCCGCCGAAAGCCAGAACGCCGCACCAGCAAGTCGGGCCACCTGTAGCGTCTCCCGGATGGTAGGAGGTCAAACAGTCCATGGTTGGGGTGAGAGCAATCCTTGGCGATGCTGAGCGCCCTTCGCAGACAACGCTTGCTTTGGACAGACTCAATGGAGGGGAGCGTGGAACCGGTGATGCGTTGGGCAATTTTCACCACCCTCTGCAGTGCTCTAATGTGTACACCTATAGAAGTACAAGAAAATATTCATCAACATACCAAATCTCCTCAATCTTCTAAGGAAGTTAGAGGCATTGACAGGCTTTCTTTGCAATTGCATTAATGTGCTGGGTCTAGTGCAGATCTTCACACCCAGGAACTTGAAGTTGTTAACTCTCCACCGGCATCTTGTCGATGTAGACAGGTTTGCAGATCCTCGGCTTTCGTTTTATCTGGAGTCAACAATCAGCTTCTTGGTTTGGCTGGCGTTGAGGGTAAGATTGTTGTTCTGGCTACAGAGCCATGGGTACAGAGTATGTAGAGCAGGGTATTGAGCACACAGCCCTGAGGTGGTCATGTGCTGATGGTTATCAAGGAAGAAATGTTACTGTCAATTCATACTGATTGTGGTCTGTCATTGAGGAAGTCGAGGATCCTGTTGCATAGCGATGAACGGAGACCCAGTATCTTGAACTTGGTAACAAGTTTGGAGGGGAATTAATAAATAGAGTCATAGAGTGACACAGCATGTAAACAGGCCCTTCAGCCCAACACCCAGACTTCCATCTATTCTATCCACGTACTGAAATTTGGAACTGTAATGTGTATTGTAATTGTAATTTTTAATATTTTTTTAAAACATTTTTAATATTTAATATAATCTTTAAACATCTGCCTAAGAATACTACCTATTCATCCTTCACCATTTTGCCTTTATAGATATGTATATAGCGCCGCTGAATTGTGCACCTATCCCCTCCCCCCCCTCTCCCTTTTGTTTTTGTTTTCTGTTTCTTGTTTTCTGTACTAAATTATATGTATGCACTGAGTACAAGCAGCTTTTAATCTCATTGTACATGTATAGTGACAATAAATGGCATATCTAAAAATATATATATATATATCCACACGGGCCAACATGTCCCAGCTACACTATTCCAACCTGCCTGCATTTGGTCCATATCTCTCCAAACATGTCCTATCCATGTACCTGTCTAACTGTTTCTTAAACATTGGCACAGTCCCTGCCTCAACTACCTCCTCTGGCAGCTTGTTCCATACACCCACCACCCTTTGTGTGGAAAAGGTAGCCCTCATATTCCTATTATATCCTTTCCCCTCCACCTTAAACCCATGTCCTCTGGTCCTCGGTTCACTGTGTGGTCAGGTTGGGCCGAAGCGTCTGTTTCCATGCTGTATCAGTCTATGTCTCTGTGACTCTCACTGGAGAGATGGAAGGAAATAAAAATGTGTTTCATGTCATATCAAAAATTGATCAGTCCATACTACTGGACTGGATATTAAACATTTCAGCAGCATCTTGATCAGTTGGGCAAGTGGAATGATTAATGCTGCCACCATCTCGAAGGTCGCAGGATATTGGGGTGGAAGAGACGGTTCATTAGCTGGACTTCACAGACCATGTAGGCGCGGTTATTTGGCAACATATCAATCTATCAATAGAGTAGAAACAAGGAACTGCAAGTGCTGCTTTACAAAAAAAAGACACAAAGTGCTGGAGTAACTCAGTGGGTCAGGCAGCATCCCTGGAAAACATGGATTGGAAATGTTTTGGGTCGGGTCACTGACCTGCTAAGTTACTCCAGCACTTTGTGTCTTTTTATGAATAGAGTAAATGCATTGTCTTCCCTTCAAATCTGTTTTCCACTCTCGGTTGTGCTCTAATTTTGTTCTTTTCACTGGTTATCTAACCCTTCATAAGTTCATAAGTTATAGGAGCAGAAGAAGGCCAGTCAGCCCATCGAGTCTAAACCGCTATTCAATCATGGCTGATCTATCGTTCCTTCTCAACCCCTTTCTCCCATCTTCTCCCCATAACCCTTGACACTTATTAATCAACGACCTACCAATCTCCGCCTTAAAAATGCCCAATGATGACCTCCACAGCCATCTGTGGCAATGAGTTCCACAGATTCACCACCTTCTGACTTAAGATGGTTTCAGTGCCCTTTTTATCCAAAGTTGGCAATGCAAATACGTCACAGGGTGAAATACTATGCAGTATTCATTCATATCTAGTTTAGTTTAGTTTAAAGATACAGCGTGGAAACAGGCCCTTTGACCCACCGAGTCGGCACTGACCAGGGATCTAGGGACAATTATACGCAAGTTAATTATATCAAGCCAATCAACCTACGTCTTTGGAGTGTGGGAAGAAACCGAAGATCTGAGAGAAAAGCCATGCAGTCACAGGGAGAAGGTACAAACTCCAAACACACCGCACCCGTAGTCAGGATCGAACCTGGGTCTTTGGTGTTGCAAGCACTGTAAGGCATCAACTCTACCGCTGCGCCACCGTGGCCACCCAAACTGGACCATCTTTGTGACATGGTATGGTAACTAATCAAGTCAAGTCAAGTCAAGTCAAGTCAAGTCAAGTCAAGTTTATTTGTCACATACACATACGAGATGTTCAGTGAAATGAAAGTGGCAATGATCGCGGACTTTTGTGCAAAAAGACAAACAACCAAACAAACTATAAACACAATCATAACACACATATACCTTTACATAATAAATAATGGAAGGAAAAACGTTCAGTAGAGTTAGTCCCTGGTGAGATAGGCATTTACAGTCCGAATGGCCTCTGGGAAGAAACTCCTTCTCAACCTCTCCATTCTCACCGCATGGCAACAGAGGTGTTTGCCTGACCGTAGCAGCTGGAACAGTCCGTTGCAGGGGTGGAAGGGGTCTCTCATGATATTGTTGGCTCTCGAGTTGCACCTCCCGATGTATAGTTCCTGCAGGGGGGCAAGTGAAGTTCCCATAGTGCGTTCGGTCGAACGCACTACTCTCTGCAGAGCCTTCTTGTCCTTGGCAGAGCAATTCCCAAACCAGATGGGAATGTTCCCGGACAAGATGCTTTCCAGCCGCCGCTGCGTAGAAGCACTGGAGGATCCTCGGAGACACTCTGAATTTCCTCAATTGCCTGAGGTGGTAAAGGCGCTGCCTTGCCTCAAACCATGACTAAGCAGAATTAGAATAGTGTTTAAGAGGAAATATGAGAATTAGAATAGTCATGCGCTCATTTATCCAGTGCCATCCCATGGTCTTCCTACGTGTCTAACACTTTGCAGAGTTTTAGAATGAATGCATCATGTTTTACGATTACCATCTTGACAATCTCTATTTTACCTGGTCTAAAACCCTCCTTGATTTTATCGTTTCTGGAGTAAAACACCCGAACATCTCAAATCTCTCTACGCCATTGTAATCTCACAATTTTACTTGAAATATCTCCTAGAAATTGCTGGTCAGACACATATTCTCGTCATTAGCACCACATGCATCAGAAAGTATAAAAACAGCTAAACTATTGTAAAACAAACAAGATGACTTTTCTTTGAAAAGATGTATGCTACAGGCATTCATTTTATGCAGTGTCACTTTTAACTGTCTGCTTGAGTACGTTTCTGCATTGTTAAGACCTTAAAGCTGGAAGTGGGTGTTGGGTGCTTGATGTAATCCTGCCTGAGGCGACCGGCAAAAGCTGTTTAATGACGCAACTTGACACATCGGTGCGAAAAGCCTACATAAATGTGCGAACATTCCCTTAAAGTGCTTGTTGAACACATTAACTATGTGTTAAACCATATGAGGAGTGTTAGATAGCAAGCTTGTCTGCAGATAAAACAATAGTCATTACCGAAATCTGCATGATACTCCATGAAGCACAACAGGTCTCCTCCCTTCTTTGTAGGAAATATATTTGCATTTCTATTGTCCTAAATGAGCAACAAACAAACAAGCTGGTCCCACTGAAACAAATATTTTAACAGACTCTGCAATCTGATTAACCAGAAGCCAACTACTCCCAGCCACACACAATGTCCTTACAACTCCAATGATAGAATGTTTCTTTCAATTTCTTCTTGTCTCTTAGTTACAATGATCTAAGTGTAGACTATGTGGTGTCGAATGGAAAGAGCCCTTCGGCCCACCCAGAGTAAAATAGAGCTGCCCATCATTTTTTTTCCAGTGCCAGTTGTTCTTTTGAAAGGCAATCCAGTTAGTTATCCTCATAAGGATATAAGGTCACAAGGAATAAGGGTAGAAATAGGCCATTCGGCCCATTGTCTACTCCGCCATTCAATCGCGGCTGATCTATCTCTCCCTCCAAACCACATCCTCCAGCCGTCTCCCCATGATCTCTGGCACCTGTACTAATCAAGAATCTATCCATCTCTGCCTTAAAAATATTCACTGACAGCCTCCACAGCCTTCTGTGGCAAAGAATTCCACAGATTCACCAGCCTCTGACTAAAGAAATGTCTCCTCATCTCCTTCCTAAAATAACGTCCTTTAATTTTGAGGCTACGACCTCTAGTACTAGACTCTCCCACTAGTGGAAACATCCTCTCCACATCCTCACACCTCCTGTGATCTACTTGCCTTCCCCTTTTGCCCTCCCGACTTCCTTTTTTAGCATGCTCCTTCAGTCAAGAAAAGGCACAAAGTGCTGGAGTAACTCGAAGGAGCATGCATATAAAGCAGCATTGAACCTTTGGGACACTGAACCAAGTATTTATCCATCATAGATGAGGCCCTCACACGTGTCTCCTCGGTACCACGCAGCTCTGCTCTTGCTCCCCGCCCCACCTAATCACACAGGGACAGAGTCCCCCTAGTCCTTACCACTCACCCCACCAGCCGTCGCATACAACACATAATCCTCTGAGATTTTTTCCATCTCCAAAAGGATCCCACCACTAGTCACATCTTCCCATCTCCTCTTTCCGCCTTCCGCAGAGACCGTTTCCTCTGTAACTCCCTGGTTAACTCATCCATATAACCATATAACAATTACAGCACGGAAAACAGGCCATCTCGGCCCTTGAAGTCCGTGCCGAACATTTATTTTCCCCTAGTCCCATCTACCTGCACTCAGACCATAATCCTCCATTCCTTTCCCGTCCATACACCTATCCAATTTATTTTTAAATGATAAAATCAAATGTGCCTCCACTACTTCCACTGGAAGCTCATTCCACACAGCTACCACTATCTGAGTACCACTCTCTTTCCACCCAAACCACTTAGGACCACTTATGACCCTTATACCTTATGACTTCTGTGGCTTCTGAGATCCAGATTTAGGTGTTTTAATTGTTATGTGCATCAAGGTACTGTGAAAAGCTTTGGTTTGCATGCTATCCAATCAGATCAGATAATGCTTTACATAAATACCATCAACCCAAACTCAAGTACAATAGGTGGAGCAGAGGTGAAGGTACAGAGTGCAAAATATAAGGACAAAAGTGCTGGAGAAACTCAGCGGGTGCAGCAGCATCTATGGAGCGAAGGAAATAGGCAATGTTTCGGGCCGAAACCCTTCTTCAGACTGATGGAAGGTGGGGGGGGGGGGGGGGGGGGGGGGGGGGGGAGCCCGAGGGGGGGGAGGAATGGGAGAGACAGCAAGTGCAAAATATAGTTCTCAGCACTGATGAGTGTTAAGGTGACTGATAAGTCCAAGGAGGGAGCAGATAGGTAGTACTCACTGGGAAGGGATAGTTTACAGTTTATGGTCAGAAGAAGGGTCACAACCTGAATCGTCACCTGTCCATGTACTCCAGAGATTCATAAGTACATAAGTGATAGGAACAGAATTAGGCCATCCAGCCCATCAAGTCTACTCTGCCATTTAATCATGGCTGATCTATCTCACCCTCCAAACCCCCTTTTCTCCATCATTACCGACACCCATACTAAACAAGAATCTATCTATGCCTCTGCCTCTGGTGACAGAGGTTATGGGGAGAAGGCAGGAGAATTTGGTTAGGAGGGAGAGATAGATCAGCCATGGTTGAATGGTGGAGTAGACTTGATGGGCTTAATGACCTAATTCTACTGATTGAGTTTTTTGGAGATGTAACCAAAAAGGTTTTTCCAAAACCTAGGTTTTAGCCAATAAAAACCTTCAGTCTGAAGAAGAGTCATCAGCTCATCTACTTCCTGAGAAGATTACGGAGAGTCGGATTGTCAAGGAAGACTCTTTCTAACTTCTACAGGTGCACAGTCGAGAGCATACTGACTGGTTGCATCGTGGCTTGGTTCGGCAACTTGAGCGCCCTGGAGAGAAAAAGACTACAAAAAGTAGTAAACACTGCCCAGTCCATCATCGGCTCTGACCTTCCTTCCATCGAGGGGATTTATCGCAGTCGCTGCCTCAAAAAGGCTGGCAGTGTCATCAAAGACCCACACCATCCTGGCCACACACTCATCTCCCTGCTACCTTCAGGTAGAAGGTACAGGAGCCTGAAGACTGCAACAACCAGGTTCAGGAATAGCTACTTCCCCACAGCCATCAGGCTATTAAACCTGGCTCGGACAAAACTCTGATTATTAATAACCACTTTCTGTTATTTGCACTTTACCAGTTTATTTATTCATGTGTGTATATATTTATATCATGGTATATGGACACATTTATCTGTTTTGTAGTAAATGCCTACTATTTTCTGTGTGCTTTCGTGTTTCTAGCTTCAGGTTCCTGGGGGTCAACATCTCCGATGACCTCTCTTGGACCCACAATACCTCAACTCTGATCAAGAAGGCTCACCAGCGTCTCTTCTTCCTGAGGAGACTGAAGAAGGTCCATCTGTCTCCTCAGATCCTGGTGAACTTCTACCGCTGCACCATCGAGAGCATCCTTACCAACTGTATCACAGTATGTTATGGCAACTGCTCTGTCTCTGACCGGAAGGCCTTGCAGAGGGTGGTGAAAATTGCCCAACGCATCACCGGTTCCTCGCTCCCCTCCATTGAGTCTGTCCAAAGCAAGCGCTGTCTGCGGAGGGCGCTCAGCATCGCCAAGGACTGCTCTCACCCCAACCATGGACTGTTTACCCTCCTACCATCCGGGAGGCGCTACAGGTCTCTCCGTTGCCGGACCAGCGGGTCCAGGAACAGCTTCTTCCCGGCAGCTGTCACTCTACTCAACAACGTACCTCGGTGACTGCCAACCACCCCCCCCTCCCCCACCGGACACTCCTCCCACAGGAAAAACATTATGTCTGTATATATGCTAATGTAAATATTTATTCAAATCATATGCTATGTCGCTCTTCCAGGGAGATGCTAACTGCATTTCGTTGTCTCTGTACTGTACACAGACAATGACAAGTTGAATCTGAATCTGAATCTTAAGCAAAGCAAGAATTTCATTGGCCTATACAGGGGCACATGACAATAAACTCACTTGAACAATCATTTAATAGTTTGAGAAGGCTTTTCAATATAATGTACTCTCACAATGAGGACAAACAAGATATTTCAGTTGTTACGCTGGATGCAGAGAAGGCATTTGATCAAGTAGAATGGCAGTATTTATACAAGGCACTCCAAAAATTTAATACGGGAGAGAATTTTATTAGATGGGTTAAACTACTTTACGATAGACCTACGGCAAGAATATTAACTAACAATATGCTATCTCCAAAATTTTACTTATCAAGGGGTAATAGGCAAGGTTGTGCCTTATCACCATTGCTATTTGCCCTTATGATAGAACCGCTGGCCGAAAGGATTAGAAATCACCCAAACATTCACGGATATAACACTAAGTACTCAAAGAATAAAATTTCATTATACGCTGATGATATCCTTTTATATATTATTACAGGTGCACAACCTTTTATCCGAAGATCCAAATAACGAAAAGCTCCGAATAGCGGACATTTTTTCAGTCCTTGAAGAAAGGTCCTTGAAAACGTTCACCGAGGGCGGCCCGCAGAGGTGACAGCGGAACCTCCGGTCGGTCCTCGAAGAAAGGGGAACTAAATCCCCATTCATAAAAGAGAAGGTGAGGGTATATTGCGCGGGAGGGTTAATAATTGACAATATGCTGCTGCCTGCCCGCTGAGTTAAAAAGTCCCCACGGTAGGACTCACGATACACAGTGTATCGTGAGTCTTGCGTGGGAACTTTCTAAACTCAGCGGGCAGGCAGCAGCAGATTGTCGCTCCCTTCAGTTTCACCCCACCTACACCCCTCTGCTTCCTGGCCATGTGTGTGACCCCTTCCCTCCCCTCTCCAGTTCCCCGCCCATTGCACCGGTGCGGGGGCTTTGCACTGTCTTCACGTCGGCGATGCCAGCCAGCAGGTCAGTGCCAGTCACCGGAGACATCAGGACCAACGGGACACCGACCCCCAGGCCCACTGCAAGCATGGAGATCCCAGAGACCCACAGCCAGCAGCAGCCCAGCCCCGTTCCAATTCCAGAGGAACACGCTCCCCGTAGGGACCGAAGCTGATGGTGTGCAAGGTGCGTCTTGGTCTTGAGGTTGCAGATGAGGGGGCGCAGCTCGGGCTGTGACGTCTCCGGCCACCTCCCTGTACAGGAGCTGAGACTGGGAACTGTACCGCCATTGCAGGTGAGCAGGAGAGTGGGGTTGTTTGCAGTTGCAGAGGGAGTAGGCAAGGGCGGTACAGTTCAAGTCAAGTCAAGTCAAGTCAAGTTTATTTGTCACATACACATAAGAGATGTGCAGTAAAATGAAAGTGGCAGTCTCAGCTCCTGTCCAGGGGGGTGGCCGGAGACGTCAGGACCAACGGTACACCGACTGCAAGCACGGAGATCCCGGAGACTCACAGCCAGCAGCAACTCTAGCCCAGCCCCGCTCCAACTCCAGAGGAACCCGGGTTGCGGATGAGGGGGCGCAGCTCGGGCTGTGGGCGAACTGCCACTTGTCGCTGTAGCGGCCCATCGGGGAGCGGGTTCCTGTTAGTCCTGACGTCTCCGGCCACCCCCCTGGACAGGAGCTGAGACTGGGAACTGTACCGCCCTTGCCCCCTCCCTCTGTAACTGCAAACACCCCACTCTCCTGCAAGGGCCATACAGTTCCCAGTCTCAGCTCCTGTACAGGGGGGTGGCCGAAGACGTCAGGACCACCAGAAGCCGTTCCCCGATGGGCCGCCATTGCGACAAGTGGCAGTTCGCCCACAGCCCGAGCTGCGCCCCCTCATTGGGACACCGACCCCCAGGCCCGCTGCAAGCACGGAGATCCCAGATCAGCAACTCCAGCCCAGCCCCGCTCCAGCTCCAGAGGAACACGCTCCCCGTAGGGGCAGAAGCTGATGGTGTGCAAGGTACGTCTTGTTCTTGGGGTGGCGTAGCTCAGGCGGTGGGCGAACTGACACTTGTCACCGTAGCGGCCCATCGGGGAGCGGATTCCTCTGGAGTTGGAGGGACAGGGAGACACAGCGGCTTTTGAGAATGGTGGGCAATCACTTCCAAAGTTCTGCCCACACAGTCAGTACACCTCTCCTATACTTGTCTCCCGCACTTAGATTATCTCGCAGAGAACGATCCCAGCCTAACGCTCCCTATTCTCTCCTATTCTGCAAGAAAAAACGACATTGAAGACTCAAACTTGCGATCGAATAACTGCCGGGATCGAGGCGCAAACTCGCGATCTTGCGGATATGAGCCGAGCATTCTACCACTGAGCCAGCCGTTAAAATCTACGCTAAAAATCTTCCAATCCGAAAGCCGAAAAATTCCGAATTACGATAAATGTCTGGTCCCAAGGCTTTCGGATAAAAGGTTGTGCACCTGTAATACACAAACGAGTATACCCACATTATTAACACTAATTGAGGAATTCGGCTCTTTTTCAAGATATAGAATAAATTGGAATAAAAGCGAAATTATGTCTTTAAAACCACAGGATTCGAGACACTTACTAAAATTCCACTTCAAAATTGCAACAGAAAAATTCAAGTATCTGGGTATTCAAATTACGAGAAGACACAAATCATTATTTAGTGCCAATTTTATGCTACTATTAAATAAACTGAATGATATGATTAAATTTTGGAAAACGCTTCCGCTCTCATTGACAGGTAGAATTAACGCTATATAAATGACTTTCTTACCACAATTAATATATTTGTTTCAAGCGATCCCAATATATATTCCAAAATACTTTTTCAAAAAACTAGATTCTACTATCACTAATTTTATATGGGATTACAGAGCACACAGAATTCAACAAAAGCATTTGTGTAAACCTAAAGAAGTTGGGGGTTTATCATTACCTAACTTTATGTATTACTACTGGGCAGTGCATATTAAGAACATAATGTACTGGTTGGATAGTTCCACGCAGCAGTTGGAGTGGATAAGAATGGAGAAAGAGGAGTGCTATCCGCACGATATAGGAACGATCCTGCTCTCACCGATAAAATTGAATAGTATAAGAAGAACCCAATTATTCACAATATAATAAGAATTTGGAAACAAATAAAAGTATCCTTGAAATTAAATAATCTATCAGTACTAACCCCACTATTGAACAACCCCGCATTTAAACCTTCTCTCATAGACAACACATATCAACAATGGGATAGACTGGGGATTAGGAAAGTAGGGGATATGTATGAATTGGGCAAACTGTTATCATTTCAACATTTAAAATTAAAATTTAAACTGAAGGATAAACAATATTTTAAATATATACAGATATGTGACTTTATGAAGAAATATATACATAGATTTCAAACTATACTTTTAGACCCTTTAGAAGAAGCAATGAATATTAAGGCTGATTCACAAAAACTAATATCATACTTTTATAATAATATATTAAATAGAGAATTACCCTCAACAGAAGCAATAAGAGAAGATTGGGAACATGAGCTAATGATAAAGATCTCGAAGGATAGATGGGAAAAGTATTTGATCAATACACATAACTGTTCTATTAATGCAAGACATAATTCAATTCAAATTATTACATAGACTATATTATTCAAAAACGAGGTTGAATAAATTTTATCCAAACGTCTCTCCCAGATGTGATAAATGTTTGTTTCAAAGTGCTAATATAACACATTCATTTGTAGGATGTACAAAGTTGAATAAATTTTGGAGCGATATATTTGATATATTTACAAAGCTTTTCAAGTCCACAATAGAACCTAAAACGGAATGGATTATATTTGGAATAATAGTAGAAGATATCAATTTAAATAAAGACCAAAAGGTTTTTTTAATTATGGGTTAATAATTGGAAAGAAATTGATACTTACATTTTGGAAAAATACAACCATACCAACTGTTAAAATGTGGATTAGGAATATGATGGACATAGCACGCCTTGAAGAAATGGGACTCCAACTAATAGATAAATATGACCAATTCTTAAGGAGTTGGTCTCCTTTCATCGACTTTTTGGAATCATGTGATGCAGCGGTACCGTAAAGATTGTTGATTTCAGTTCATGCCACGGATAGATCTACATCTCCGAATAAAGATTTGAAAATTTCTCTTTTGAGGGGCCTTCTCTCCTATTTCTACTTTCCACTTTTTCTTTTTTTTTTTATATATATATATACACACTTCACGTTTTTCTATTCTCTACCATCTATTTTTCCTCTTTTTCCCCTTTCTATTGTTTTCTTTTTCTTGTCTTGCTTACTTCCTTCTCAAAACATAAAACCAAAGGTTGTACATAGAATGGATTACGGTATGACATAGTTGGCACCTAAAATTAGGTTCCACTGGTACACAAAATTGCTGGAGAAACTCAGCGGGTGCAGCAGCATCTATGGAGCAGCAGCAGGTTCCACTGTACTCTTTTGTACTGTATTAACTTCTAATAAAATAAACAAACAAAAAAAACAAAAAACTATTAGTGTTCCCCAGGGTTCGGTGGTGGGCCCATTGCTGATTGTTATCTATATCAATGATTTGGATGTTACAGAAAAAATGTTGTCAAACTGGAAATGGTGCAGTAATGATTTACAAAGATATTGCCAGACTCAAGGGCCTGAGCTGTATGGAGAGTTTGAGCAGGCTAGGATTTTTGTTCTTGGAGTGCAGGAGGATGAGGGGATATCATAGAGGTGTACAAAATTATGAGGGGAATAGATCGGGTAGATGCACAGAGTCTCTTGCCCAGAGTAGGGTGAAGGGTGGTGGGCCTATGGACCGATCTGCCAGAGGAGTTAGTTGAGGCAGGTACTGTCATAACATTTAAGACACCATTGGATAGGTCCATGGGTAGGACAGGTTTCACCTCATTGGTGAAGAGCTGCCACAGGGGATCCCAATCCTCTACAGAACAGAACTTAATAGGTTGAAGGCCAAGAGCAAAGTCAGTAACACCGCCATCATGGAGCTTCAGTATGCGGACGACTGCACCATTGCAACACACTCTGCACAAGACCTCCAGGGCATCCCGAATACCTTTGCCAAGGCATACAGAGCAATGGGCCCAGCCTTAAACATCAAGAAGACCCAGGTCCGACATCAACCTCCACCCAACCAGCCGTCTACCCAGCCCACTATAAAAGTGGACAACACCACTCTTGAAAACGTTGACCACTTCCCCTACCTTGGCAGCATTCTTTCCTCAATAGCTGACATCGGCTCTGAGGTCAACCATCGCCTATGTTGTGCCTACGGAGCCTACGCCAGACTCTGGAAAAAAGTCTTTGAAGGCCAAGACCTAAAGGCTCAAACAGAACTGCTGGTCTACAGAGCTGTTGTCCTCTACACCCTGTTGTATGGAGCAGAGTCATGGACCACCTACAGCAGGCACCTGAGAGCCCTGGAACAATACCATCAAAGATCCTTACGAAAGATTCTGAGGATCAGCTGGGAGAACAAACGCACCAACATCAGCGTCTTAGAGGAGGCCAACATGACCAGCATCACCCCCACAATGATGCAGCACCAACTTTGATGGACTGGCCATGTCATCCACATATCCAACACACGTCTCCCCTAAACAAATCGTGTACAGGTGCACAACCTTTTATCCTAAGATCCAAATAACGAAAACCTCCGAATAGCGACATTTTTTCGGTCCTTGAAGAAAGGTCCTTGAAAACGTTCACCGAGGGCGGCCCGCAGAGGTGACAGCGGAACCTCCAGTCGGTCCTCGAAGAAAGGGGAACTAAATCCCCATTCATAAAAGAGAAGGTGAGGGTATATTGCGCGGGAGGGTTAATAATTGACAATATGCTGCTACCTGCCAGCTGCGTTAAAAAGTTCCCACGGTAGACACGATACACAGTGTATCGTGAGTCTTGCGTGGTAACTTTTTAACTCAGCGGGCAGGCAGCAGTAGATTGTCGCTCCCTTCAGTTTCACCCCACCTACACCCCTCTGCTTCCCGGCCATGTGTGTGACCCCTTCCCTCCCCTCTCCAGCTCCCCGCTCATTGCACCGGCGCGGGGACTTTGTACTGTCTTCACGTCGCGATGCTAGCAACACAGTGCCAGTCACCAGAGATGTCAGGACCAACGGAACACCGACCCCCAGGCCCACTGCAAGCACGGAGATCCCAGATCAGTAACTCCAGCCCAGCCCCGTTCCAACTCCAGAGGAACACGCTCCCCGTATGGGCAGAAGCTGATGGTGTGCAAGGTGTTCTTGGGGTGGCGCAGCTCGGGCTGTGGGCGAACTGCCACTTGTCGCCATAGCGGCCCATCGGGGAGCGGATTCCTCTGGAGTTGGAGGGGGAGGGGGGTATTGTGCTGTTTGATCGCCCCCTACTATTCCAGGGACAGGGAGACAGGACGTTCACCGAGGGCGGCCCGCAGAGGTGACAGCGGAACCTCCGGTCTGTCCTCGAAGAAAGGGGAACTAAATCCCCATCCATAAAAGAGAAGGTGAGGGTATATTGCGAGGGAGGGTTAATAATTGACAATATGCTGCTGCCTGCCCGCTGTTAAAAGGTTCCCACGGTAGACACGATGCACAGTGTATCGTGAGTCTTGCGTGGGAACTTTTTAACTCAGCGTGCAGGCAGCAGCAGATTGTCGCTCCCTTCAGTTTCACCCCACCTACACCCCTCTGCTTCCCGGCCATGTGTGTGACCCCATCCCTCCCCTCTCCAGCTCCCCGCTCATCGCACCGGCGCGGGGGCTTTGCACTGTCTTCACGTCGCGATGGCAGCCAGCAGGCTAGTGCAGTCACCGGAGACGTCAGGACCAATTGGAAGTCGACCACCAGGCCCACCGCAAGCACGGAGAACCCAGAGACCCACAGCCTGCAACAGCAGCCCAGCCCAGCTCCAACTACAGAGGAACCTGGGTTGCGGATTGTAAAATGACTTACTGCACACACAAGTCTTTTACTGTAACTGTTTATTAAACTAACTCTTTTGCACTATGCTGTAGCTGTCCGTGGTCATCACTGGAGCTAGAGAGCGAGCTAGAGGTGGGGACACTACAATTATACTGGAGACAATGGGGAGTGGTTAGTAATACGGGAGGTCACTATGGTTAAAGGAACATGCACTGATCTACATCCTTCCTCTTGGAAACAAAAGCATGGCAGGTACTATACAGAGTGACCACGGCTCATACGCTACGAACACCAACCGCACCGGCAACAGTACAACACTATGCGAGCTCCCCGTAGCGGACCGGCGGCTTGACCAGCCGGCCAGAGCGGGTGCGTAAGCCGCCCTCCTCCTCATCGTCGGGAACAGAAGGGACAGCAGCCGGGGGATCGGCAGGAGAGGCGGGCGGAGGAGAACGCGGGGCTCCGGGTGGAGAAACAGGCTTGGCAGGCGAGGTAGGTTTGACGGGCGAGGCCGGCTTGACAGGCGAGGCAGGGGAACGGGCGGACAGTTGTGAGGGTAGGGTGCGCGGCATGCGAGGGGTTGTCGGGGCGTGAGGGGCAACGGGAGTTCGAGAAGAAATGGGGGGGTGGGAAGGATCCGCTGGAGGCGGAGTGGGCTCATTCACGAGCAGCAGGTGCTGGCGGGAGCGACGGTAGATAGCCCCCTCGTAGTCGACGAAGTAGGAGCGCGGAGAACCGGCGTCGCCGACTACGACGGCCAGGCGGTAGTGGCCAGAGGGGGACTGCATTCGGACAACCTGCCCCGGGAACAGACGTGGAAGGGGCCGGGCGGATCTGTCGAAGGAGCGCTTCTGGATCGCCTGTTTTTTGACAATGCGCTCAGTGACAGTGGCAGGATTTTGTACAAAGGGCTTGAGGGATTGCTGGGAGACCGGCAGGGGAGGTCTGGTGGTGCGTGACATTAGGCGCTGGGCAGGGGAACCGAGCGCGGGGTCGCGGGAAATGTTGCGGAGGTTAAGCAGGGCAAGGTGGAAATCAGCACGGAACAGGCGGCAGTGTTCCAGCAGCTCCTTGGCGCTACGTACGGCCCGCTCAGCAAGTCCGTTGCTCTGAGGATACTCGGGGCTGCTGGTAATGTGGTGAAAGTTCCAACGGGCAGCAAAGGTTTTAAACTCGTCGCTGGAGAATTGGCTGCCGTTGTCGGACCGGAGGGTCACCGGGGAGCCGAAGGTGGAGAAGTGGCGGCGAAGTTTCGAGATGACAGAGGCAGAGGTGATGGAGGTCAGCTGGTCGACCTCGAACCAGCTGGAATAGGAGTCCACCAGGACCAGGAAGTGCTTTCCGCGCCACTCAAAGAGGTCGGTGGCAACGGCCATCCATGGGAGCTCTGGAGCCGGCGGCTGCAGGAGAGGCTGGCGCTGCTGATGGGGGTGCAGGGTGTTGCAGGCAGCGCAGGCGGAGACCCTGTCACGGATGTCCTGAGCCATACCTGGCCAGTAGAATTGGCTCTGGGCATGGGATAAAGTAGCTTCCACCCCAGGGTGGCCGCTGTGAGCAGTCTGGAAGTAATGATCCCGCAGTGCGGCAGGCACCACGACTTTGTGACCCTTTACCACCACGCCGGCGTGAAGCACCAGTTCATCGCGAACGAGGAAATAAGGTGCAGCGCCAGCAGGCAGTTCGGAGCGACGGTCAGGCCAACCACGGCGGATAACGTCCGCAAGTTGTTGCAGGGCAGGATCATCAGCAGTGTGTTGCACCAGGGGACTGCATCTGCTGTGAAGGAACAATGTTGACGTTTAGTACCAGAAGGTCGGAGGATTCGTACGGGTGGCGGACAACGGAAGGCAGCGGAGCACGAGACAGGGTGTCAGCTACAAACATGTCTTTGCCCTTACGGTAGACGATCTGGAACGTGAAACGCTGGAGCTGCAGCATCATGCGCTGCAACGGGAAGAAGCAACATGGATAGGTTTATTCAGGATTGTCACCAACGGCTGGTGGTCAGTCTCGATGGTGAAAGAGTTGCCGAGGATGTAGTCCTTGAACTTAGAACAAGCGAATACCACGGCAAGCAGTTCTTTTTCAATCTGGGCGTAGCGCTGCTCGGCAGGGGTCATGGTGCGAGAAGCGTAGGAGACGGGCAGCTGAAGGCCGTCGTAGAGCTGCAGACAAGCGGCACCGAGACCGAACTTGGAGGCATCGCAAGTGAGGATAATGGGTCGGTGCAGGTCGAAATATTTCAAAGTCGGGGTAGCGGCAAGCTTCAACTTCAGAGTCACGAAAGCCGACTGATGGTGCGGGAGCCAGACCCACGCGGAGTCCTTTTTGATTAGTTCCCGCAGGGGGGCACTCAGTTCACTGAGGTCGGGTATGAACTTACCCAGGTAATTGACCATGCCCAGGAAGCGCTGCAGGCCAGGGACGTCGGTGGGAGCAGGCATATCTGTGACCGCTGACGTTTTCTGGGGGTCGGGCTTGAGACCCCCTGCCGTGAAGACATGGCCAACGTAAGTGACTTCCGGGACCCGGAATCGACATTTCTTCGGGTTAAGCTTGAGGTTTATCACCCGCGCTCTGTCCAGGACTTTGCGAAGGTTCAGGTCGTGCTCAGCAACGTCCCTCCCGTACACCAGAATGTCATCCACGATGATGGCGCACGGTAAACCGGCAAATAGCTGCTCCATGGTGCGCTGGAAAACCTCGCTGGCGGAGTTGATCCCAAACGGCATGCGGAGGAAACGGAACCGGCCGAAGGGAGTGCTGAAGGTAGTGAGGAATGAGGAGCGTTCATCCAGAGGGATCTGCCAGAAGGAGCTCTTGGCATCTAGGACTGAAAAGACAGTTGCAGGGCCGACCTGTGCAGCAACGTCCTCTACCGTCCGCATGGGGTAGTGGGGGCGCTTGATGGCAAGGTTGAGGTCCTTGGGGTTGATGCAGATCCGGATCTCGCTTTTGTCCTTCTTGGCGGCGACGACCATGGTGGAGACCCACCTGGTGGGAGCGCTCACCTCCTTGAGGATGCCCATGGTCACCATATCACGCAGAGTAGACTCCACGCGGCCCTTTATGGCAAAGGAGACGCGGTGTGCCGGCCGAATCACCGGGTCGACGCTCGGGTCGACAACAATCTTATAGTCGCAGGGTAGTTTGCCCAGAACGTCATCAAAGCGGTCGGGGTACTCGGTCAGTGGGTCCATGGGGGCCTGCACTAGGTGAATGCTGTGGTGGAATGAGACTAGCCCCAAGTCCTGACACGCACGGGCGCCCAGCAGGGTGACGTTGTCAGAGTCCAGGAGGTGGAAAGTGAGGGGCCGAGAGGCCTCTAGAACTGTACAGATAAGAGTTGCCTTTCCCACGGGAACCAGGACTCCCCCCCCCGTAGGCATGGAGGCAGGTGTCGCCAGGAAGAACTTTCTCACCAGATCTGATCTGCTTGAAAAGGCTTATTGACATAACATTGGCGAAAGCGCCAGTATCGACCTTGGCTGAAAAGGAATGGCCGTTCACAGTAACATGCACAGAGGGATCCGTAATCAGAGCAGGTGCACCCAAGAGTGAAAAAATAGTTGGATCTTCATGTGATGGGAGTGCATCAGAGTCTGGGAGCTCCTCCAGGTCGTACTGATGAAGCAGAGCGCTATCAGGGAGTTCAATGTTGTTCAGATCGGCGAGGTTGTTTAGACTCCTTCTCGGAGCAGGGACGGGCTTCCCACGGGAACGGCAGGCGGCAGAAAAATGGTTGAGTTTGCCACAGGAAAGACAGGTCTTGCCCTGTGCTGGGCAAACGTTTGAGGGATGTGCTGTAAAATGACAGTTAGGGCAGCGGCGCGGGACAGTCGAGGTGGCGACCTTTATGGGGAGAGCTGCGGGGTTTCGCCGTGTAGTCAGGCGACCGGCTTGACCGGTGAAGTTAATGTCCTGGGGAGCCTGTCTGGACACGGAACCAACGGCTTCGGACATGCGGGCAGCATACATAGCATCCCGCAGTGTCAGATCGGGTTTCACTAGGAGCTGCTCACGCAGTCTATCGTTGCGGAGACCATTGACCAGGACGTCCCTAATCAATTCGTCAGGGGTGATTGTGTCAAGGCGGCAGCGCTGAGCCAGGTGATGCAAGGCGGCAATATAAGTGCCGACAGGCTCGCCTGGCAGCTGCTGCCTCTGGAAGAATTTGAAGCGTTCTATGATGTTGTTGGTGGGTATATCACAGAGGGCAGCAAACTTAGCGATGAGACATACCGGGTCGTTACGGTCCTCTCCGGCGGCGAAATGGAACGATGCATACTGATCCATAGCTGCAGGTCCCGCGAGGTTGAGCAATAGGTGAGCCTGTACAGCAGGGGTGGCATCAGGATGGGCAATGGCAATGTAGTGTTCGAAATCGCGCTGGAACACGGTCCAGCGATGGACAATGTCCGTGTCGAAAACCAACGTGTCTGGTCGACGACAGGAGTGGGACATGATAAAACGAACGGAGGGAAGGACTAGGAGAAAGAAATAATAAAACAAAAACCGATAAACAGGAGACGCAGGTCTACCGCTGTGACACCATGTAAAATGACTTACTGCACACACAAGCCTTTTACTGTAACTGTTTATTAAACTAACTCTTTTGACACTATGCTGTAGCTGTCCGTGGTCATCACTGGAGCTAGGGAGTGAGCTAGAGGTGGGGACACTACAATTATACTGGAGACAATGGGGAGTGGTTAGTAATACGGGAGGTCACTATGGTTAAAGGAACATGCACTGATCTACACGGATGACGGGGCGCAGCTCGGGGCGTCGTAGGGGCCCATCGGGGAGCGGGTTCCTGTTGGTCCTGACGGCCACCTGCTATCCTCCGGGAACTGTACCGCCCTTGCAGGAGAGTGGGGTTGTTTGCAGTTGCAGAGGGAGGGGGCAAGGGCGGTACAGTTCCCAGTCTCAGCTCCAGTCCAGGGGGGTGGCCGGAGACATCAGGACCAACGGGGCAGCGACCCCCAGGCCCACTGCAAGCACGGAGATCCCAGAGACCCACAGCCAGCAGCAACTCCAGCCCAGCCCCGCTCCAACTCCAGAGGAACACATAGGGGCAGAAGCTGATGGTGTGCAAGGTGTTCTTGGGGTGGCGCAGCTCAGGCTGTGGGCAAACTGCCACTTGTCGCCGTAGCGGCCCATCGGGGAGCGGATTCCTCTGGAGTTGGAGGGGGAGGGGGGTATTGTGCTGTTTGGTCGCCCCCTGCTATCCCCGGGACAGGGAGACACAGCGGCGTTTTTAGACTGGTGGGCAATCACTTCCAAAGTTCTGCCGACACAGTCAGTACACCTCTCCTACACTGCATTTCATACAAACATTTATTCTGCAAGAAAAAACTACATTGAAGACTCAAACTCGCGACCGAGTAACTGCCGGGATCAAGGCGCAAACTCGCGACCTTGCGGATATGAGCCGAGCACTCTACCACTGAGCCAGCCATTAAAATCTACGCTAAAAAAATTCCATTCCGAAGACCGACAAATTCTGAATTACGAAAAGTGTCTGGTCCCAAGGCTGTCGGATAAAAGGTTGTGCACCTGTACTCTCAACTGAAGGAAGGTCGGCGAGCCCCAGCGGACCAAATAAACTCTTCAAGAACAGTTGAAGAAATTCCACATCACATCGAGCAACTGGGAGCAAATTGCACTGGACAGGCGCTCCTAGAGGAAACCCATGCAGGAAGGAGCAGCACGTCATGAACCAGAGCTACGCCGTGTCACAGAGACAAAGCGATAACCTCGTAAGGAGAGATAGAAGGGGGCCCGACGTCTACCAACCACCGCCAGTCTCCATCGCCCACGTTGCACCGAGGTGTGTGGATCGCAGATCGACCTCTACAGCCATCTGCAGACCCACAAGTAGTCGACCCCATGGAGAGGAGAGTAGAGTCATACTCGTTTTGAGTGACTGCCGAAGATGATGAGAACAGGTTTAGTGGGTTACGGGGCAAGGGCGGGCAGGTGGGACTAGTGTAGATGTTGGTCGAAGGCCCTGTTTCCATGCAGTATGACTCAATAATTCTACTTCAGTGACAGTAAAGGGCCTTTCAAACGAGCATGTGACTCCATGCAGCAAGTGCGACCTAAACGGCATGTCCCACGAGCAAGTGACTCCATGCGGCAAGCGCAACCTAACGTGGTCGCTTGAGCTGTATGGCCTCGCGGGGCCGATCCCACTTCGATCGCCGGAACCGTATGGAGTTGTGCGGAGCTGGTCCCGACATCGCGCGGGGCTCTGAAAAACTGACCATGTTCAAAGATTTTGCGCGGCACTGGCCCACAACCGCCTCGACGCCGTACGTCATGAGCAAACTTCCCGCGGACTTCGCTCGAACTTCATGTCCCTCACTCGACCTCCGCGCTGCCCCCGCTTCTGGTTTGGTCGCATTTGCCGCATGCAGTCGCATGCTCGTGGGACAGGCCCTTAAGGGTCCACACAACTAACACTAATGTTAGAAATAGGTTCACCTGTACCTGGATGTACAGGTGAATCTATTTTAGTCTCTTCTCCCTGTCCAGTTAGGTCAAAGTTACACTCAGTTGGTTCTTTGGCCGGGCAAAATTGTTTGTGATTTGTTTTTGTCTTGGGACAATTTACAGAAGGCAATTAACCTACAAACCTGCATTTCTTTGGAACATGGGAGGAAACTGGAGCACCTTCGGAGAAAACCCACACGGTCACAGGGAGAACGTACAAACTCCATACAGACAGCAGCCGTAGTCAGGATTGAATCTGGGTCTCTGGTGCTGTAAGGCAGCAACTCTACTTCTGTGCGACCCTGCCACCCTGCGCCATCGTGTTTCCTATTTTACAATAATAACTTTGCTTCAAAATTATACGTTTCACTATTTATATCCTGGAAATGCCTTGTGGTCACAACATATGTCACACAAATGAAATCTTTATTTTCTCCTATTCTTTCTGACACACTTAACTTTATAAACTTTCTAAAGATTTTATATTCTTGAAAATTTAAGAAATTACAGGAAAGACCATATTTTTCTTTAAAAGTAGACACACAAAATGCTGGAGTAACTCAGCAGGACAGGCAGCATCCCTGAAGAGAAGGAATGTGTAACGTTTCAGATCGAGACCCTTCTTCAGACTACTTGGGGAGGCGGGGGGGGGGGGGGGGGGAAGGGAAATTAGAGATATAGACAGTGACGTAGAGAGACAGTGGCGGACAGGGTCTAAAAATACTGGTTGCCAGGAATCAAAGGGGGCCCACCCACAACTGCAATGCTATCATTTAACAGGGGCCCACTTGCCATCACTTGCTATCACTTCATCAGGGGCCCACTTGCCATCGGGCAAGCTGACACCTTGGCCAGTCTGCCACTGTTCAGAGATATAGAACAAATGAATGAAAGATATGCAAAAAAGTAATGATGACAAAAGAAACAGGCCATTGTTAGCTGTTTGCTAGGTGAGAACGAGAAACTGGTGCAACATGGGTGAGGGAGGGATGGAGAGAGAGGGAATGCAGGGGTTACTTGAAGTTAGAAAAATCAGAAGTCATACCAATGGGCTGTTAGCGGCCCAAGCAAAATTTGAGATGCTGTTCCTCCAATTTGCGATTAGCCTTACTCTGACAATGGAGGAGGCCTAGGTCAGTGTGGGAATGGGAAGGGGGATTAAAGCATTTGGCAACCGGGAGATCAGGTAGCTCCCGGTGGACTGGGCAAAGTTTACAGCTAGGGTACACAAAAATGCTGGAGAAACTCAGCGGGTGCAGCAGCATTTATGGAGTGAAGGAAATAGGTAACGTTTTGGGCCGAAACCCTTCTTCAGACTGAGTTTTCAGCTAAATGATCGCCCGGTCTAGGTTTGGTCTCTCCGATGTATAAGAGTCCACATCTTGAACAACGGATATGGTAGATGAGATTAGAGGAGGTGCAAGTGAACCTCTGTCCAACCTGAAAGGACTGCTGGGGTCCATCTTTTTTCTTTGTTTGGACAATGCCAAATAAAAAGAACAACAAAGACTGACACTTTCTGCAAAAATGCATTTTCTCCATTTGTCCCCAGTGTATAAGTGGAACAATGTTCAATGTGACTAGTTAGGGGTTAAATGTTTCATATTGATACCGAATATTATTTTGTTGTACGATATTAAGCTGCAAAATATTATCCTATTTGCAGAGCTGCCATCATTCTCAGAGTATAAGATATCACATAATTACCAAGAGCTCTGTGGGAAGACTGTGGGGTTTGAGATATGTGATTGTTTTGAAATGGATCTAAGAGGACTGACAATTACTGTGGCTTAATGGCGATAAATGTTAACACTTCCTCGGGCTTCACCTCTTGCCTTTTAAATAAATTTAAAATATTACTGCATGTCTTCATTTTTTTAAATGACAAAGTAGAAGATAATAGGTCCCTAAGAACTCACTCTTAATCCCTCAGCAACAGACAGCTGCAACAGCGGAATAAGTTCAGAAGTTCAAGGGAGAACAAAGGGCCTGGTGTGCACCATTGTATGTGAATCCAACACCTATCTACTCCTTTTACATCTCCAACCTGCTGCTGTGTTGTTTATAATTTAGCAGTGCACGGGAAAAAAGTACTATTGATGCAGTCAAGTCATTCAATTTCATTCACTGGCAGTACATAGAAACATAGAAATTAGGTGCAGGAGTAGGCCATTCGGCCCTTCGAGCCTGCACCGCCATTCAATATGATCATGGCTGATCATCCAAATCACTATCCCGTACCTGCCTTCTCTCCATACCCTCTGATCCCCTCAGCCACAAGGGCCACATCTAACTCCCTCTTAAATATAGCCAATGAACTGGCCTCGACGACCCTCTGTGGCAGAGAGTTCCAGAGATTCACCACTCTCTGTGTGAAAAAAGTTCTTCTCATATCGGTTTTAAAGGATTTCCCCTTATCCTTAAGCTGTGACCCCTTGTCCTGGACGTCCCCAACATCGGGAGCAAACATCCTGCATCTAGCCTGTCCAACCCCTTAAGAATTTTGTAAGTTTCTATAAGATCCCCTCTCAATCTCCTAAATTCTAGAGAGTATAAACCAAGTCTATCCAGTCTTTCTTCATAAGACAGTCCTGACATCCCAGGAATCAGTCTGGTGAACCTTCTCTGCACTCCCTCTATGGCAAGAATGTCCTTCCTCAGATTTGGAGACCAAAACTGTATGCAATACTCCAGGTGTGGTCTCACCAAGACCCTGTACAACTGCAGTAGAACCTCCCTGCTCCTATACTCAAATCCTTTTGCAATGAAAGCTAACATACCATTCACTTTCTTCACTGCCTGCTGCACCTGCATGCCTACTTTCAATGACTGGTGTACCATGACACCCAGGTCTCGCTGCATCTCCCCTTTTCCTAGTCGGCCACCATTTAGATAATAGTCTGCTTTCCTGTTTTTGCCGCCAAAATGGATAACCTCACATTTATCCACATTATACTGCATCTGCCAAACATTTACCCACTCACCCAGCCTATCCAAGTCACCTTGCAGTCTCCTAGCATCCTCCTCACAGCTAACACTGCCCCCCAGCTTAGTGTCATCTGCAAACTTGGAGATATTGCCTTCAATTCCCTCATCCAGATCATTAATATATATTGTACATAGCTGGGGTCCCAGCACTGAGCCTTGCGGTACCCCACTAGTCACTGCCTGCCATTGTGAAAAGGACCCATTTACTCCTACTCTTTGCTTCCTGTTTGCCAACCAGTTCTCTATCCACATCAATACTGAACCCCCAATGCCGTGTGCTTTTAGTTTGTATACTAATCTCTTATGTGGAACCTTGTCGAAAGCCTTCTGGAAGTCCAGATACACCACATCCACTGGTTCTCCCTATCCACGCTACTAGTTACATCCTCGAAAAATTCCATAAGATTCGTCAGACATGATTTACCTTTTGTAAATCCATGCTGACTTTGTCCAATGATTTCACCACTTTCCAAATGTGCTGCTATCCCATCTTTAATAGTAAGATTAAACGAGTACTTACCAGTACGAAGTTTGATCTGTATTTTATGAGGAGTTACGATGAGGGATTACGTGAAGAACCCACCCAGTGCACAGGCGCGGCATACTTCCAAGCAGCGGTGTGGAATCGCAGGTAGACACAATATTTGAAGTAAAGATAGTAAAGATTAAAGAGACATCAGTTTTCTAGTTTGATCCATATACTGAGGGTGGGAGCGGAGGGCACGTAATCCCTCATCGTAACTCCTCATAAAATACAGATCAAACTTCGTACTGGTAAGTACTCGTTTAATCTTACTATTTTACTTCGGAGTCACGTGAGTGACTACGTGAAGACTTCAAAGGTCTGTGATTTCAAACCGTGTAACAGCTATATCACTCGCTGCCGAAGTTTTCGAGGGAGGAAGTGGTATCTAAAGACCAACGAATCTGTTTGTTTTTTAAAACAAAAAATGTTTATTAAACAATAACAAATCAAAATAGCTCCCTTGGGCTTAAATTATAAATTTGCAGTTTCTAAAATCTTTTCTGCAAACAAATCTTTTTTCATCAGCGGTTTGTCATAGAATATTCGGAACGTCGACTCCCTTGACCATCCTGCTGTGCTTAGGATGTGGTCTATGGGAACATCCATCCGTTCCGCCGCTGACGTAGATGCTGCCCTAATAGAATGGGATTTAAAAACGTCAGTGTTAATCCCTGCAGCTTTCAGGACCTGTTTTAACCACCTAGATATGGTTTGGCTGGTTACCCGTCCAAAAGGCTTCTTGTGGCTGACCCATAAGGCTTTTTCACTCCCTCTAAGTGTATGGGTTGTGTCTACATAGTTGTATATGTGGGTCACTACACACAGCCTAGGTTCTGGAGGGTAGGCCCGGAAGATTAATGGTGAGTTGGGCATACCTGGCCTACTTTGTTTAACTAAACCCGGCATGACGAATGTGATGCAGTCTGGGGTAGTTACCATGTTGTCCAGTCGTAGTTGATGTAGCGACTGGACCCTTTGTGCAGAGACGAGCGTCATTAGCATTAGTGTCTTGAGCGTAGATTGCTCTAGACTGAGGGATCCCGCCGGTGGCCATCCTCTGAGGTGTGATAACACGACACTTATATCCCATACATGGGTATATCTGGGTGTAGGGGGTTTGTTGTTGTAAATCCCCTTGAGGAGTTTTATGACTAGCGGGTGGGACCCTATGCTATGGTGTCCTGTTGGCATGAGGTAAGCAGACAGGGCACTTCGTGCTGCATTCACAGCACTGTAGCTCATCTTCTGGTCATGGTGTAAGTGGGCCAGGAACTCCAACACGTCGGTGATTGAGGCTGTCTTATACGACGTCCCTGCGTCCAAGCAGTATTGCTCCCATTTCTTGACGTATGTCAGGTACTGCTTCTTAGTTGAGTCTCGCAGGGATGCCGACATGGTGGTGATTGTTCGTTCTGATAGACCCAGTCCCTGGTAAGGCCTGGTTAAAACCTACAAACCATGAGTTTTAAATTTTGATGGCATGGATGACTTATGCCGGATACTGGGTGAGTCAATAGTTGTGGGTGACTATGAAAGACCATAGGTGACTCAACCACCATGTCGTGAAAGACTGGGAACCATGGTTGGGTAGGCCAGTCGGGTACGACCAAAATCCCTGAAGCAGAGTCTGACTGTATTTTCTGGAGTACCCGACTGATGAGGCAGAAGGGAGGGAAAGCATAGAAGAAGAAATTTCCCCAATCCAGCGTGAAGGCATCTACCGCTGCTGCCTCTGGGTCTGGTTCCCAAGCCACATACATGGGTAACTGGTGATTCAATCTAGACGCAAACAAATCTATATCTGGCGTTCCATATTGCTTAATAATTTTTGCAAACATTTTTGGATCTAACATCCATTCGATGTTATCATTGAATTTTCGTGACCTGGTGTCTGCCACTGTGTTTAGCTTACCTGGTAGATAGGCAGCTGATAACCAAATATGTCTCTTGACACCCCATTGCCAGATTGTATTAGCCAATTTGTCGCATGATAATGATTTTATGCCACCCATGTGCTTGATGTAAGCCACCACCGTTGTATTGTCAATCTGTAACCTAACATGCACGTGCTGCATCTTAGATGCATATGCTTTTAGCCCATAAAAGGCGGCCAGCATTTCCAAATAATTTATGCCTAGTGAGTGTAGTAGCGATGACTCTGAATTAGTCCATCTGCCACCTGTGCTGGATATAGAGTTAGTAGCTCCCCAGCCTAAAGCACTGGCATCCGTCGTGATGACTAAGTTAGGATTAGTGATGACAATGGGACTGTAACTGTGCCAAACATTTTCTGACCACCACTGAAGTTCTGATATAGCTTCAGTGGGTAAATACATTGTTCGGTCATAATGCCCCCTACTTTGATGTAGTGCATGTGCCCTTGCTCTTTGCAAATTTTGATAATGCAAGGGTCCAAATTGTGTAGCTGGAAATGCTGCTACAATACTTCCAATTACTCTGGCAACATGCCGGATCCTTGGTTGTTTGTTAACGATTAAATTGTTGCATGCTTGTGCTAATGCAACCTTTTTATCCCTTGGCAGAGTAACAGTCATGTGGGTAGAATCAATGGTGAAGCCTAGATAGTCCATGTTAGTTGACGGCTTCAATTTTGATTTATCTGGGTGTAGAACAAATCCCAACGTTTCAAGGAGCTGTTTAGTAGCTAAAACTGCTGCGACAGCTAATTCCTTGGTTCTTCCCAATAGAAGAATATCGTCCAGATAAGCCATGACTAGGTATTTTTTGTTCTCTTAATATTTTCATGGCTACTTTAAGAATTTTGGTAAATAATCTGGGAGCTGTCGTTAAGCCATTGGGCAGTGTTCTATACAGCCATAGTTGCCCCATCCAGATAAATTTTAGGTATCTAAAATGATCCTTGTGAATGGGTACTAAATAGTAAACATCTTTGATATCTATGCTTGCCATGAAGTATCCCTTTGAGATCAGTTGTCTGGCAGTGACAAATGTCTCCATTTTGAAATGTAGATACTCAACAGATTGATTTAGTGATGTTAGATCAATGATGATGCGACATCCACCATCTTTTTTGGTTTTAGTAAATATGTTTGATACAAATTCCAATGGCTCATGTCTGGTCCTTTCAATGACTCCTTTAGACATGAGCCTCTCTAGTTCAGCCTGTCCTTCCCGCTTTTCTTTTTCAGTGGGAAGGAATACCCTTTGGGGTATATGCTGAACCGGCGGTATTATGCCTGTTTTAAATTCAATGTTGTATCCACTAATACTGTTGAGTATGTATTTGTTGTTAGTGATAGTACACCAAACATGTTTGAACAAACGTAATCGCCCTCCTGTTAATAAAACACCCTTGTTCAGTGTATGTTGACAGGAACCAGACCCACCTACCTCCAAGTTCATTTTTGGGAGCGTCTCCGTTTGTAGGTTTGGGTCGAGGGCGTTCTTGATGGTGCTGTCACGGGGCGGCGTATCTTCCCACGGCTCCGCTCTGGGCCCCTCTCTAAAAAAGAGCTGTGGGGGTAGTGAGGAGCGGTCGCCAGGCTTTCACCAGTCCGGTATCTGCTGGTGGATGCCGAGGGGTGCTGCCAACTGGGTGTCTTCGCCCTGCTCGGCGCTGGTCCTGCCCTCATGAGGCCCACAGGTTTGGCAGCCTCTTCGAGTTCCTTCAGCCTTTTCCCGAGGTCAGCCCCAAATAGCAGTGCCTCTTTCTCTGGCGCAGGGGCTCTACATAGCCCCGCATATTTGGGGTTGAGGGCAGGCCTAATGTTTTCCCGCCTCAAATTGTTCATTTCGAAGTGGGTGTTGCACATAAGTGCAAGGACATCCTGTTGGGGGGTAGTGAGGTCCATATTCTCAGCGGACCGAGCAAAGGCGGTGATGGCTGCGGTATGGAGCTTCAAGATGCGCTGCATCTTTAGCTCTTGGCTTCTGATGTGTTGGCCTAGCTGGCTCCATATTTGGCCATTGACAGTCTTGACCCGCAGCGCCTCACAGTTCTCGGGTGCCGTATAGGTGTCGAGTGCCTCTTGGAGTACTTTCTCCTGGAGGGGTTTGTTAGAGAGCCGGTTTATACTTGCCGCCATTTTCGGGTTCAGCATTCTCCCGGCCCTCGGGGGCGCCGCATATCGGTCTACTACACCCAGCAGCTCTTCTTCCTCCTGCTCCCCTGGCATACTTGCACAGTCGTCCGCCTGCCCATGTGATAAGCCAGCCCAGTCCTGGCCTCCCTTGCTGACCTCAAACAAGGAGGGAGCAGAGGGGTGAGGTGACATTTTGGAGGAGGCCTCAGCCCGTCCTCCGTGGTGATGCTTTGCCTGCATCTCCTGCTCGAGCATTTGCTCGAGGAGCTGCCTCATGCAGCTCAAGCGGCTGTCTCCCCGTTTTGCCGGTGGAGACCGTTCCCGTTCCTCCGACGAGTCGGAGACCACCGGCCGATCCATTTTGCGGGTGGATTTCCTCCCTGTGCGCGGTGTTGAAGTCGGCGGCACAGGGAGCGGCTCGGGGTCGGGTGTACGGGAGCGTTCAAACTGCTCCCCCGCCGCCAGTGGCTGCCGCCCAGATGTCGAACCCTCCTCGGGGGGAGTTGGGCAGGCAGTCCGTTTAGTTTGTCGCTTGCGGGTTGCCATGTTAGCGACTTTCTCTGTAATACAAAAAACTCACTTACCTGAGGTCTTGTTTTTATCCTGCAGCTGGAGAGCCTGACTCCAGTTGCCGCCGCTGTTGCGCTGCTGGCGTAATGCCGCGCCTGCGCACTGGGTGGGTTCTTCACGTAGTCACTCACGTGACTCCGAAGTAAAATAACTGACTCTAGCAGTTTCCCCACTACCGATGTTAGACTAACTGGTCTGTAATTCCCCATTTTCTCTCTCCCTTCCTTCTTAAAAAGTGGGGTTACGTTTGCTACCCGCCAATCCTCAGGAACTACTCCAGAATCTAAAGAGTTTTGAAAGATTATTACTAATGCATCCACTATTTCTGGGGCTACTTCCTTAAGTACTCTGGGATGCAACCTATCTGGCCCTGGGGATTTATCGGCCTTTAATCCATTCAATTTACCCAACACCACTTCCCGGCTAACCTGGATTTCACTCAATTCCTCCAACTCCTTTGACCCGCGGTCCCCTGCTATTTCCGGCAGATAATTTATGTCATCCTTAGTGAAGACGGAACCAAAGTAGCTATTCAATTGGTCCGCCATATCCTTGTTCCCCATGATCAACTCACCTGTTTCTGACTGCAAGGGACCTACATTTGTTTTAACTAATCTCTTTCTTTTCACATATCTATAAAAACTTTTGTGGTCAGTTTTTATGTTCCCTGTTTTTATGTTTTCTTTCATAATCTATTTTCCCTTTCCTAATTAAGCCCTTTGTCCTCCTCTGCTGGTCTCTGAATTTCTCCCAGTCCTCCGGTATGCTGCTTTTTCTGGCTAATTTGTACGCATCATCCTTCGCTTTGATACTACCCCTGATTTCTCTTGTTATCCATGGATGTACTACCTTCCCTGATTTATTCTTTTGCCAAACTGGGATGAACAATTTTTGTAGTTCATCCATGCAGTCTTTAAATGTCTTCCATTGCATATCCACCGTCAACCCTTTTTGAATTAATTGCCAGTCAATCTTGGCCTATTCACGTCTCATACCCTCAAAGTTACCTTTCTTTAAGTTCAGAACCATTGTTTCTGAATTAACAATGTCACCCTCCATCCTAATGAAGAACTCAACCATATTATGGTCACTCTTGCCCAAGGGGCCACACAAAACTGCTAACTAACCCTTCCTCATTACGCAATACCCAGTTTAAAATAGCCTGCTCTCTCGTTGGTTCCTCAACATGTTGATTTAGATAACTACCCCGCATACATTCCAAGAAATCCTCTTCCTCAGCACCCCTGCCAATTTGAATCACCCAATCTACATGTAGATTGAAGTCACCCATTATAACTGTTTTGCCTTTGTCGTACGCATTTCTAATTTCCTGTTTGATACCATCTTCAACTTCACTACTACTGTTAGGTGGCCTGTACACAACACCCACCAGCGTTTTCTGCCCCTTAGTGTTTCGCAGCTCTACCCATACCGATTCCACATCCTCCAAACTAATGTCCTTCCTTTCCATTGCTTTAATCTCCTCTCTAATCAGCAACACTACCCCACCTCCTTTTCCTTTCTCTCTATCCCTCCTGAATATTGAATATCCCTGGATGTTCAGCTCCCAGCCTTGGTCACCCTGGAGCCATGTCTTCGTGATCCCAACTATATCATAGTCATTAATAGCTATCTGCACATTCAACTCGTCCATCTTATTACGAATGCTCCTTGCATTGAGACACAAAACCTTCAGGCTTGTTTTTACAACACTCTTACCCCTTATACAATTATGTTGAAAAGTGGCCCTTTTTGATTTTTGCCCTGGTTTTGCCGGCCTGCCACTTTTACTTTTCACCTCACACATTTAAGAAACCCTTTCCCTTTAACTCCATTATCCACTATCCCATTCGACACCCCACCCCCCCTTATCCAGTTTAAAACCACCCGTGTAGCAGTGGCAAACTTGCTTGCCAGAATGCTGGTCCCACACCTGTTAAGATGCAATCCGTCCCCTTTGTACAGTTCCCCCTTACCCCAAAACAGATCCCAGTGATGTAAGAATCTAAATCCCTGCCCTGTGCACCAGTTCCTCAGCCACACGTTCAGGTCCCGTATCTCCCTGTTCCTGCTCTCGCCAGCACGAGGAACTGGAAGCAAACCAGAGATAACAACCCTGGAGGTCCTGCTTTTCAGCATTTGTCCGAGCTCTCTAAAGTCACGCTGCAGAATATTCATCCCCTTCTTTCCGACATCGTTTGTGCCGACATGCACTACCACTTCCGGATGTTCACCTTCGCCCTTGAGGATTTTCTGCACTCTGTCCGTGACACCCTGGATCCTGGCACCAGGAAGGCAGCGCACCATCTTCGCATCACGTCTGTTGCCGCAGAAACCCCTGTCCGTACCTCTCACAATGGAGTCTCCCACTACAATGGCCTTGCCTGCCTTAGGCCTTTTTGGTTTGGGCTCAACAGCCCTATTCGCATCGCAAGCCAGTCCACCGCTCAGTGTAAACACGTCTTCTGTCCCAACAGCTTCTAAGTGGGTGAACCTGTTCACAAGAGGTACAACACCCGGGGACGTTGGCATTCCATGCTTCCCTCCCTTTCTCACTGTCTCCCACCTTCTCTCTTCCAGTACCTTAGGTGTAACAATCGTACTGTAGGAATTGTCGAGGAAGACTCTGTTTCTCGGACAAACCGGAGGTCATCCAGTTGCTTCTCCAGTTCCCCAACACGGTCCATCAGGAGCTCTACCTGGATGCACTTCTCGTATTTGTAGCAGCCAGAGGCACCAGCGGTGTCCTTGACCTCCCACATACTGCAAGCATCGCACTGAATCAGCTTGCCTGACATCTCCTTCTTTCGTCTCCCTCTCAAGCGTATTGCGTGGTCTCCTCTCCTCAGCCTCCTCACTGAAGACTCTCGAGCCAAAGACTCACAGTTTTCTCACAGGGCCGCTCCTCACTGCCGCTCCCCAAGAGCAGTCTTGCTTAAATTGACTGATAAATTGCCTGATTTACCAATTTACAAACCAAATTCCTCAGTTTTCAACTGTTTTCCCGGCTCTGACTCACGTCTCTCCTCCCACTTGGGCTAGAGCCAATCAGTCGTATCTCTTGCTAATCTGCTGCTTCTGTTGCTCCCAAATCTACAGCAGTTCTGAGTAAAGTCTGCCTGTCCTTGTCCTGTACTTTTCTACATGCATTTGGAATGTTGTACTCCTGAGCCTCAACCATTTTGGAGTTCAAAGATGCATCCCTGCTCTGATGCCTCTTGCTGTGAAAAACTGATGGAGCTTGAGGTGTGCAAAAGTTCTGACCAGAAACTTCATTCCTAATATTTAGCCAGCACTGACAGGAATGGAGAACCCAAGCTCGGTGCTTCAGAGGTCTTTACTCACTTAGTCATAGGTTCCTAGTGTTGTCCTGCATGAAAACAGATTTTCAGCCCAATTTGTACATGCCAAACACAATACCCCATCTAAGCCAGTCCAATTTGCTTATGTTCAAAAATTAATGTTCACAAATTATAGGAATAGAATTAGGCCATTTGGCCCCTCACTCCGCCATTCAATCATGGAAGATTTCTGCCTCCAAATTCTTTTTTCCTGCCTTCCATAACCCTTGACACCTGTTCTAATTAAGAATCTGTCTATCGCTGCCTTAAAAATATCCACTGACTTGGCCTCCACAGCCCTCTGCAGCAATGAGTTCCACAGATTAACTACCCTCTGACGAAATAAATTCCTTGTCACCTCCTTTCTAAAAGAGCACCTTTTAATTCTGAGGCTATGACATCTGGTCCTAGACTCTCCCACCAGTGGAAACATCCTTTCCACATACACTCTATCTATGTTGGGCCCATATCGCTCTAAACCATAGATAGATATGTGTCTGTGAGCCACAGTTACCCATCTGGTAAGTTGCCAAGTTAGTTACCTATTGCATTGAGACAGGAAGCGAGTTATCCAACTGCAAGTGGCATCACAAACAGTGAAAATCCAGCTTTACACAATATCTGTACACGTTCTCTTCCTGCAGGGCTATCTCCGATTATTCCCTCTGAAACACAATATTTATTGCACTCATTGTACTGGACTACAAGGCATCAGATTGCTGATATTTTCCTAGACACATTATAGATTGCTCACATAAATCTCAAGCCAAGGAGGGACATCCCCACAGGTATGAGGCAATTGTGACTCACACTTGTCATATAAATTACCATGCCAAGTTATAATTATAGTCTGACCTGAAACGTCACCTGTTTCTTTTCTCCAGAGATGCTGCCTAATTGCTCCAGCACTTTATGTCTATCTTCGGTAGAAACCAACACATGCAGTTCCTTCCTACATATAACCTATTCCCTCCATTTTCGGCACAATGCTCAGCTTTTAAGATAAAGAAGGACCCATATTGGCACCCAACCCAGGGGACTCCCTTTATCATGTGGATGGCTCGTTTGTAATCATGCATTGTCTTGCCGCTGACTGGTTGGCATGCAACAAAAGCATTTCACTGTACCTCTGTACACATGACCATCAACTAAACTCAAATTCAACTCATAATGTTAGAGCAGAACCAGAAATAGAGCAATCAACGAGGCCAAAGTACATTATTGGTCTGCACATGTGGGACTGATCTTTATGCAACACCTTCTCAAATGTCGTTAATTTACAATGTATTACAACTTTTTATTTTTTTATTTTCACTAACTCACTCCAGAATCTACTACTCACATACACATTAGGGGCAATTTGCAGTGGCCAATTAACCCTCCAATCTGCATATCTTTGGGATGTTAGAGAAGAATGGAACACAGAGAGGAAACCCATGCGATGACAGGGAAAAGGAGCAAACTGCAGACAGACAGTAGCCGAGGGGAGATTTGAACCCTGATCTCTGGTGATGTGACAGTGGCTCACCGCCTCACCAATAGGTAGTAACTTTCAGATGAAACTTTAACTGATGTACAGTCTATGCCAACATCTCTGGAGAGAAGGAATGAGTGATGTTTCGGGTCGAGACCTTCCTGCAGACTCACATGAATTGTCTCGACCTGAAACGTCACCTATTCCTTCTCTCCAGAGATGCTGCCTGTCTCGCTGAGTTACTCCAGCTTTTTTTGTCTAATTCGGTTTAAACCAGCATCGGCAGTTCCTTCCTACACATTCTGTCTATACTAGATGGACCCAAACTGCTGGAGAAACTCAGCGGTGACATTTCAGTTCAAGACCCTGCTTCAGACTGAAGAAGGCTTGACCCAAAACGTCACCCATTCTTTATATCCAGAGATGCTGCATGTTCCTCTATCACTCCAGCATCCTTCCAACACATACTGTAGACCCTCTCAGGTTTCGTAAAACAATTAATGGTAATATTCGAACTAGCTTCGATGTTTCATACAAATTTGTCCAGAGTTTAGACCGCACAACTTAACTAATTTTGTGTAGAATTGTACTGATGTCCTGATGGAACCCCACGCTACGTGGCCCAACGTCATTGTGAGGTGATCCCACCATCGGAAACCCAGTCCAGGCTGCAACAAAAGCGTGACATTCAAAAACAGTGGTGTGACAAAACAAGTCGGCCGCTGCCACCATTAACCAGGGGGCAGGTGGTTCGTTTGCAAACTGACAAAGGTCATGACCGTATCAGTGTGATTTCTGGAACTGCCTCTGAGCCACGCTCATATTTGTCAGTGCTGATGGCGGCACATACAGACGTAGTAGACAACATATCCTGCCTGTGAATGAGCCGGCTCCACCTCCGTATTATCCAGACCGTACAAGTGTACTTCCATCCACGTCCGGCGGCATTGGTCCGCCTGTACCAGCACAATAACCCACTTCTGAAACGGCTGTTCTGCCTCCTCCGCCTGTGCCAAACTCCCCTGTTTCACCACCGGGAATGCTGTTTCAATCTCCACCACCAGTCATACCACCAACTCTGTCTCCGGTGGTGAAAAATAGAGATGGTTTATATCACACACATGCTGGTCGTGTTTGCAAGCCCACCGTGAAGTATCCGGACTATGTTTGACTTTCCTCCAGTTTATTATCAATTGCTATGCATGCCTTATTTAGACAATGATTTTGTACTGACATTGAATTCTTTAAGAGGGAGGATGTAGATCAGTGTCACTCATGTTATGAGCCATACTGTGGCTCCGCCCACTGGTTTAATAGAAAGCCTTCTTTCCCTTTCTTCCCCAGTCTTGAGTTGTGTGTTAAGATGAAGTTACCTATGCTGTACTGCTAATAAATGTCTTTGGATGTTAATCACTTTACATGAGTTAAGGCCAATGACACCAGCAAACACATCTTCCCTACCTCTTTATGTTCAGTACTATAATGGGATAATAATGTTCCTCCACTCTAGAATTATTCTCAACAGCCACCTCTTTTCCTTCTTCACTGTCACATGTAAACATGGCAGACACAACTTCTCCCAATTTTGTTAGTCCTTGCTGTCTCCTCCCCTTCCTCAGTCCCCCTGCTGTCTCCTCCCATCCCCCAGCCTTCGGGCTCCTCCTCCTTTTTCCTTTCTTGTCCCCGCCCACCCCCACCCCCGATCAGTCTGAAGAAGGGTTTCGGCCCAAAACGTTGCCTATTTCCTTCGCTCCATAGATGCTGCTGCACCCGCTGAGTTTCTCCAGCTTTTTTGTGTAACCCTAAATTATGTATTTTCACTCCCTCCTTGTTCAAACCCAAGCTCCCAAATGACTTCTAGCCAGAGCAGCAACTTCCCTGCATCTCTTTCCAGTTTACACCCAGCATTTGCACCTCACGATATACTTACCGCTCCTTGATGTGATCGAACAAAGACTTGATGACTCTGTCCTGATTTGGCTGATATTGCTGCTTCCCAGATGGGAGCTGACGGGGCTTTAGAGCGTGTTTTCTTCAGCACACAAGCATAACTCTTAAACCTCCAGTGGCTTGACAATTCAAACACTCACCATTCAGTTTTCTGTCAGTGAACTTATTCCAACGAAGCTTCAGAATCAGTGAACTTCTTTCATTAGTGAAGAATTGGGCCGTAAACTGAATTCAATAATCTGAATTCGGAAGAAGGGTTTTGACCCAAAACATGACTTTTCTTTATCTCCAGAGATGCTGCCTGACACTGAGTTACTCCAGCATTTTGTGTCTAGTTTTGGTGTAAACCAGCATCTGCAGGTCGTTCCGACACAATAATTTCTGAGTCTAACCACAGCCTCTATCTTTTTGGAAAACAATGATGATTCTGCCTTCTCTCCTTCGCTCCATAGATGCTGCTGCACCCACTGAGTTTCTCCAGCATTTTTGTGTACCTTATGATTCTTCCTTTCTTCTGTACACCTCCTTTACAACCATTTGCATTTGTCTCTGCTTGCCTCATTATAATTTGTTCTGCCTTTCAACACCATCCCTTTGGAACATTTATCATCTTCTCCACTTTTTCTGTTCAATCTCCAACTGTCCTCAGTTCTGATGAAAGGAGTTTAACCTGAAAAGTTCTCTCCCTGAAGAAGGGTCTCAACCCGAAATGTCACCCGTTCCTTCTCTCCAGAGATGATGCCTGTCCTGCCGAGTTACTTAGCTTTTTTGTGTCTCTTAGGTTATCTCCCTTTCTCATTCCCTAGGTGTTGCCTGACCTCCTGAGCATTTAGTTAAGTTTACAATACAGTACAATACGGTTTTATTCATCACATTGCACATAAAGTGCAAGTGAAATTAATTTGTCAGCAGCGGTACAATGATAAAGAACACACAATACACAATAAAGATTTAACATAAACATCCACCACAGCATTCATCACTGTGGTGGAAGGCACAACATTTGGCCAGTCCTCCTCCATTTCCCCCCGTGGTCGGGACCAGAGTCCAGAGCCAGTCCATAGTCGGCTCTTCCCCACCGGAGACCGCGGCTTTAGGTTGGTGTAGGCCGCAGGCTGGCGGTCGAAGATTTAATGTACCCGCCGCGCTGCAGCCAGAAGCACCGGCAGTCGAAGCTCCCCTCAGGGGTGATGGTAAGTCCTCGCCGGGTCCACGGTAAACGTTGGCCGCGGGCCGGCGGTGGTGGCTTCTTCTTTCCCCGGGTCCCCCATGAGAGATGCAGATGCCGCTCAGATGCCGCTCCAGCTGGAGCTTTGTGGACCGCGGCTTCAGGCTGCCGGCTGCCGCTGGCCAGCGAAATCGAGAGATCCCCTCCGCGAGAGCCCCAGTGAGGGCTCGCCCGCTCTGCGCCGTGAGTCCGCACTGCACCTGCCGCTGAAGCCCCGGGCGCGTCTCCGGGAAAAACCGCGCCGATCCTCGTTGTTAGGCCACGGGGGAGGCGAGCTGGAAAAAGTCGCCTCTCCATGGAGGAGTCGACCGAATGGTTTCCCCCTCACCCCCCCACACCACCCCCCACACAAGACACACAAAGAAACAGTAAAAACATACTTTAAAACATACTAAAAAAAACCTAAAAAAGTTGCGGAAAAAACGACACGCTGCTGACAGGGCGCCGGCTTGCAGCGCCCCCACCGACATTGTTTAGAGACACAACATGGAAACAGGCCCTTCGGCCCACTGAGTTCACGCCGACTATCGATTGCTTATTTACACTTATCCCATTTTCTCATCCACTCTGTGCACATTAGGGGCAATTTTACAGAGCAATGAAAATGAGCAAAAAATGTAGCATGACCCCAAAATCTAGTTGACTGGTGAAAATATGTTGCTGAAAACTGAGATAAATAGGACAGAAAGGTATAATGTTGTTGAAACTAGTTATGCATTCTGCAGAAAATACTACAATAATTTGGTTGGAGAATTATTATGCTGAGCGTTTGAAATGGGCTGGACAATTTCAGGCTGGAAACCCATTGTGACATGAAACAATAATTATTAGAATGAAAATAAAGACAGGGATGTTTTGATACGTTGAAAAAAGGGCCTCGCCGGGTTTAGGAGCAGAAAGTGCTGTAGAACTCATTAATTTGTTCTCTCTATTCCAGTACAACAGATCCAAGCAGCCACAGAAAACGAGGATAATTTGTGGAGAACTGCCTGGCCCTGTGTAATCTTCTCAAACAACAAATGTCCAATTGTTCCAGGGAACTGGCAAAGCAACAAACCTCACACTGTCGATTTTGCCCCATAATTAGCAAGCAGTTACTGTCATGCACGTCTGATGTCGGTAGAGAATGAATTGCCTAGAACAACAGGACACACTGCTTTCATGGTCAGCCCAGGGTGGGAGGGTTTTCACAGACAAGAATGCAGCTGAAAATGATGAGAGCGGCTCTGTCCTGATTTGGCTGATACCGCTGCTTCCCAGATGGAAGCTGACGTGGCTTTAGAGCATGTCTTCAGCACCTGACTGAGATCTAGTTAAGCATTCATAAGCTCCGGAGAAGAGCAATCCCAGACCCTGCTCTTATCTGAAAGGCTACCTTGATGGCATATGCCAAACAGATGCCTGCATTGTCTCTTCCAGGCCTGTGTTCTTGGCAGGAGGCATTTTTCCCATGGCCCAATAAATCATTTTAATGACAGAATATTGCAGGATCCCGAGATATTAAATCAATAAGTTCTATTCAGCAACGCAGGAAAAAAGAGAGCGGGGGAAGCAAGTCACCTGAGAACCTGGCTGACGGGAGATGGCCCTTTATGATTATTTTTTAAACTACAGAAGAGCCTCTGATCTCCCGGACATCAAATGTTGACGATTTTAAAGGGCAAAATTCAAATTCACCGGGATTGGAAACCTTGTCAGTTCTTTCTTTATTTTTTCTCTCCATACGATTGTTTCAATTTGTTGCATAAAAAAACCCTCTGATAAATAAGTCTTATTTTTACAGGCAATTTAAACCTGATTATTATATACTCAAATATTAAATCCAGTTTTGCAGAAATGTCCTTTTCACTGTACACAAATTAAAAATCAGTCTTTGGAAGCACCCCCAGGTTCAAAATACAGCTAGAGGAGTATTTGCTCTGCTTAAGTGAGCAGCTAGGTCACATACCCAGTTAGGAAGGCCGCTATTGGTATTGAAAAGCATAGAACTGTAGATGCTGGAAATCTGAAAGAAAAACACCAATTTAGGGAAACACATCGCAGGTCATGTTGCATCTTTGGAAAGGTGTCTTCATCAGAACTGGGAAAGAGAGTAAACAAGTTGAGTAGTGGAAGTGTCAAAGACGATTGAACATAGAAACACAGAACAATGGAAAATAGTAGGCCATTCGGCCCTTCGAGCCTGCACCGCCATTCAATATAAACATGGCTAATCATCCAACTCAATATCCTGTACCTGCTTTCTTCTCTCCATCCCTTTAGCCACATCTAACTCCCTCTTAAATATAGCCAATGAACTGGCCTCAACTACATTCTGTGGCAGAGAATCTCAGCATCTCTGGACAGAAGGAATGGGTAACGTTTCGGGTTGTGACTCATCTTCAGAATGAAAGGGGAGAGGGAGACACAGATATAAGGAAGGCTAATGTGTGAAAACGAGACATCAAAAGAGATAAAAGTCAAGGAAAAGTCAAGTAGAATAATGATCTATTCTTGGGATACGTTGCATATAAGGTCATCCAGCCAATGGGTTAGAGGCGCAGATACAAAGGAGATAAAAATTGAACAAAGGAGCATAAAAAATAGGAAATGAGAGCAGTTAGAGAGTGAGGATAAATAAAGAAATGTAAAAACATCAAATGCAGATCTATCGGACAGCAACTCGGGCAGTGAGCATTTTAGTTCAGTTTAGTTTAGTTTCAAGATAGAGCGCAAAAACAGGCTCTTCGGCGATGCTCCCGCCGACCAGCAATCCCTGTACACTAGCCCCATCCAACACATTAGGGACAATTTACAAATTTTACTGAAGCCAATTAACCTACAAACCTGTACATCTTTGGAGTGTGGGAGGAAACCGGAGCACCCGGGGAAATCCAACACGGGTCACGGGGTGAACGTATAAACTCCGTACAGACAGCACCTATAGTCAGGATCGAACCTGGATCTTTGGTGCTGTAAGGCAGCAACTCTACCGCTACGGCCAACATGGCACCCCATATGAAGAGAGAGAAAAATGAGTCCATATCGCAGGTGGATTGGCAAGTTCTAATAGAGGGATAGCAAGTTAGCTGAAGTTGTATAATGGATATTAGAAGTTTAGAAGGCAGCAACATGCCACTGGATGGATTTAAGAGAGAGTTAGATCGAGCTCTAGGGGGCTAGTGGAGTCAAGGGATATGTGGAGAAGGCAGGCACGGGTTATTGATAGGGGACGATCAGCCATGATCACAATGAATGGTGGTGCTGGCTCGAAGGGCCGAATGGCCTCCTCCTGCACCTATTTTCTATGTTTCTATGTTTCTAGGACAGGGCAGTAATGTATTTGACAAGGTCCCACTTGGGACACTGGTTAAAAAAATGTGCGACCATGGGATCCAGGACTAGTTGGCAACCTATCCAAAATTAACTTGGCAACACAAGCAATAGAATGGTGGAGAAGGCATATGGTATGTTTGCTTTCATAGATTGTGGCATTCAGTGTAAGAGACAGGATGTGGCTTTATAGGACTTTGGTTAGGCTGCATTTGGAGAATTGCGTGCAGTTCTGGTCGCCCCATTACAGGAAGGATGTGCAAGGTGCAGAGTAGATTTACCCGAATGATGCCTGGATTATGGGATATTAGCTACAGGGAGAGGTTGGATAGACTTGGATTGAATGTCGGAGGTTTTGGGGAGACCTGAAAGAAACTCATGAGAGTGTATCAAATCGGTAGATGCGTAGATAGGGTAGACAGGCACAATCATTTTCCCAGAATGGAAAAATAAAGTACGAGAGGGCATAGCTTGAAGGTGAGAGCGGAAAGGTCTAAAGGAGATGTATGGGGCAAGTTTATTATCCAGAGGCTGGTGACGTGCCTGGAACTTGCTACCAGGGGTGTTTGGTTTAAGCATGTAGTCAACTATGACCAGTCTTGTGGAGGAATGAATGGTACTGGGGAAGAAATTCAGCAAAAGAAAAGAGTGCATGACAAGTGTAATGTTTTCATTTATTCTTCCATTTTTGGATATTAGATGATCAATACATGTATATAATGGGTTTACAACATTTGGGGAACTGCAAAAGGATTGGTGCCCAAGTTCTTTTCTTTTCTTCCGGTTTTCTCCCTTCAACTGCCGATGGGGTCAAAACTCATGGCCATTATTTCCCAAATATTTCCCAGCTGTGCTGCAGTCTCCAGGTGATTTACTGACACATTATTCAGTAACTGTTTTGGACATGTCATTCCCCAAACAGCTGCCATGTAACGGAAAGACGAAAATGAGGTTCAACGTGTTAATTCAAATCTGACTTTCCTTACCTTGCATGCAGACATACAGTGGCACATGTCTGTACAGTAGGTGCCGTGCAAAGCACCCTATCACAGCCGTTTAACATTTGTAAACATTCAAACAAAGTAATAACACCCAAATCAATATTTTTTAAAATCTTGTACTCAAATTCAATTTGAAAGCTAATGCTGAGCTATTTTAAAGATATTTTTTTTCGATTCTCAAACATTTATTTTCATACATGGGCATGAAACCACAAGTTTTACGGTCTCTGTGCATGTCAAAGATGGGACTGGATAATAAGATCAAAACTGGCATTTTATTCCATTATCCTTTATAAGGAATTGGAATCTGAATTCAGATTGAATTAATTAAGACATTAAGAATTTGTATGAATGTAAAAGGGTCAGGTTCTGACACTTTAAGCTGCGAATTGACTTCTGTGAAATTATCCTCTGTATTGTATGGTCGTAAAAACTCTGTAATTAAGTTAGGCTGGATTTTTCTTGGAGCTTGTTCCAAAGCTGCAGCTTTGCTCCTATAGCTGCACTGGACGCAGTGTGGTTCTGCATGAAGAAACATGGTGTGATGGCAGAGAGGGAGCAGCTGCCAGGAAATTCTCGCCAAACATTTTCCAAGGCGAAAGGCAAACTGAAAAACAGATCTACACTTTGGAAAACATTACACTCTGGAAGAATGAATGAACATAAAGCAGGGAATTCCTTCTAATGTTTCACTATAACGGTTTGTTATGGGATATTGTATTTTGTGGTAACCCAGTTATTCCCACGCAGGAACCCATGATATTATCCTGGATAAAACAACCTATTATACTTGAGATTGTCTTGATTATATTTAGGTATAATATTATTTCATTGATTGGATAGTATGCAAAACAAAGCTTTTCATTGTATCTTGGTACACATGCCACAGAGTCATAGAGTCATAGAGTGATATACAGTGTGGAAACAGGCCTTCGGCCCAAATTGCCCACACCGGCCAACATATCCCAGCTACACTGGCCCCACCTGCCTGCATTTGGTCCATATCCCTCCAAATCTGTCCTATCGATGTACCTGTCTAACTGTTTCTTAAACGATGGGGTCGTCCCAGCCTCAACAACCTCCTCTGGCAGTTTGTTCCATACACCTACCACCATTTGTGTGAAAACGTTACCCCTCAGATTCCTATTAAATCTTTTCCCCTTCACCTTGAACCTATGTCCTCTGGTCCTCGATTCCCCTACTCTGGGGCAAGAGATTCTGTGCATCCACCTGATCTATTCCTCTTATGATTTTATACACCTCGATAAGATCACCCCTGATCCTCTTGCACTCCAAGGAATAAAGACCCAGTCTGCTCAAACTCTCCCTATAGGTCATGCCAATAACAACCTACACAAAACCATGTAAAAAAGGAATATGACAACAAAGATACTGACCACTTGGTCAATCCAATTGCCATTTGGTGTAACCCTACCCTCAATAATGCACAAGATATTCCTACTTTTTTTCAACTTACCTCTCTAACACAATCATATTGTACTAACTTAATCCAGGAGACATGCATACAAAAGGTGCAGCAGAAGGGCTCTCCTTTCTTATGGCCATGTCATAATCCTGGAACTTCCAACCCAACAGCACTGCAAGAATCTAGAAAGAAGGAACTGCAGATGGTAGTTTACACAAGAGGCCACAAAGTGCTGGAGTAACTCAGCAGGTCAGGCAGCATCTCTGGAGAACGTGGATAGGTGATGTGTTTGGTCGGGATCCTTCTGTCAAGGGACTCGATCCAAAACATCATCTATCTATGTTCTCCGCAGTTGCTGCCTGACCTGCTGAGTTACTCCAGCACTTTGTGTCCTCCAGCACTGTAGGAATACTCTCAACACAAAGGCGGCAGGTGTTAAAAAGGGTTAAAAAATCACCATCTTCCCAAGGACAGTGTGGGAACAGATTCAGGTACAGATTAATTTGTTATCATATATAGCAGGGTGCAATGGAATTCCATGTTCTCATGAAACTCACAGAGTATTCAGTATACATACAAAAATGATTTAAAAAAAACCAAGGACAGATACAATGCCGAGTGCAAACAGCAAACTGGTACAAGATTATAACCAAGTAGTTTAAATTAATTATAAAGGCAACATGATTTTAATGGTATTGCCAATTAGGTAGATTTAAGAGTAAGGCAAGTCTCCGGGAATGGGGTGCGAACAAGTAATTGATCCTGACCTTTTTAATGATGTCAACGATTGAATTAAAAGAACATCAAATATAGGGATGGTGTTTCTGCTCAACATGATGGAATAAGTTCAAGGTCAAGTTCAAGTGAGTTTATTGTCATGTGTCCCAGATAGGACAATGAAATTCTTGCTTTGCTTCAGCACAACAGAACATAGTAGGCATTTACTACAAAACAGATCAGTGTGTCCATATACCGTAATATACATATGTACACACATGAATAAATAAACTGATCAAGTGCAAATAACAGATAATTGGTTATTAATAATCAGAGTTTTGTCCGAGCCAGGTTTAATAGCCTGATGGCTGTGGGGAAGTAGCTATTCCTGAACCTGGTTGTTGCAGTCTTCAGGCTCCTGTACCTTCTACCTGAAAGCAGCAGGGAGATGTGTGTGTGTGGCCAGGATGGTGTGGGTCTTTGATGAAACTGCCAGCCTTTTTGAGGCAGCGACTGCGATAAATCCCCTCGATGGAAGGAAGGTCAGAGCTGATGATGGACTGGGCAGAGTTTACTACTTTTTGTAGTCTTTTCCTAATAAATGCAGTGTAATTGAATATTTTTGCCTGTGTAAATATCACATGTTCAATCTTCCACAGGTATGAATATAATTGAATAACTCAAACAACCTTGAAACTGCTTTGGACAGAAATAAATGATCCTGATGATCGAATCAGCACTTGATCCAATTCTAGCTACTTTCTCTTGTCAACCTTGGCTGCACCACCTTGTCTGAAGTGAAATAGAACTCCTCTGCTAAAGCTCCCTGAAAGAAGCCTACTTTTACCAGTTTTCCACCTCATCAATTCGTAAGTGTCAAAGTCTGTCTGTAACTTGAACCTTGGAGACAAGAGAAAGCTTAGTGCACCATGAGTCAGTCTTTTGTAATCCCTGGCCTCTGGTGTTGTTACCTCTGCCTATCACAGCCTTTAGTACTGTGTGCTGTTTTATGTAAGTGCTCCCTTAATTTTTTATCTCCTGTTCTTTTATAAATTATTTCTCTTCCACTGTCTAATTATCTTTTCCCCCTAGCTCTCCCTCAATCTGTGGTTAACATAACAACCAGAGAAAGGTGGACACAAAATGCTGGAGTAACTCAGTGGTTCAGGCAGCGTCTCTGGAGAGAATTAATGGGCGTCATTTTGAACAAGTTGAATACTCCAGCATTTTGTGTCCACCATAGGTTTAAACCAGCATCTGCAATTCCTTCCTGGACAATCGGAGAAAGGTATCGGCAGCAGAAGAACAGGTTGGAGTAAGATTGTAATAGGGAACATATGGGTCAAATACCCAGATCTGAATATATAGAATATATCCACCCCCTCTCTCTTCCCTTCCCTTCCCCTCTCTCCCCCACCCCTTCCCCTACCCTTCTGTTCCTCTTCCACCACTCCTCCATCCCTCTTCCACCACTCCCGCTACCCCTCTACCCCTCTCTCCCTCCCTCCCCACTCCTCTCCCCCTCTCCCTCTCCTCATCCCTCCTCCCACCCCCTTCCCTCTCTACCCCAGCCCCCCTTCCCTCTCTGCCCCTGCCCCCTCCCCTACCCATCTCTCCCTCTTCCATCACTCCCCTACCCCCCTCTCCCCTCTCCTCCTCCCTCCCCACTCTTCCTCTTCTCCCCCCCCTTCCGCCTCCTCTCTCCCCACTCCTTCCCCTCTCTCTCCCCCCACCCCATCCTTCCCTCCCTCCATCCTTCCCTCCCCTCCATCCCCCCTCCCCCCACGTCTCTCTCCCCATCCCCCTCTCTCACCTCCTACCCCGCTCTCCTTTCCCTCCCAAATCTGTCCCGTTTCCTCCTCCTCCTCTCACCTCCCTCCCGTCTTCTCACCTCCCCTCCCCCCACCTGTGTGTTTGGGGGGTGGTTAATGTGAGTGTGATGCCGCAGCCCCCCCCCCGCAAACGCCGTTAGGGAAACAGACCCAACGGGTCTGCACTTGGTCTAGTATAATCTAATTTTCACCCAACAAACAGCTAACAATGGCCTTTTTCCTTTATCATCGCTACTTTTCGCCTATCTTTTGATTCGTTGTTCTTTATCTCTCTAGATCATCGTCTGTATCTCTCGTTTCCCTTACCCCTAACCAAAGGGTCTCGACCTGAAACGTCACCCATTCCTTCCCTCCAGAGATGCTGCCTGTCCCACTGAGTTACTCCAGCTTTTTGGACTACCTTCTGAATGTATAGTTACATCAACTTGAGTTTATTGTCATATGCACAAATACGGTGCGATACAGGTACAATGAAATTCTTTTTTTCACTGTCTTATAGATGTTAATGTTTTTGTGTTTGTCTCAGTGCATGTGATGCTTTTGCAAGCAAGAGTTTGATTGGCCTTCAAATCTCGTTGTATTTGTGCATATGACAATAAACTCATCTAGATTTGAAAAGGCTTATGAAAATGCCATCTACAGCCAGCCAGGACAGAATAAAAGGAAAGAGAGGAAGGTCAGAAAAATTGTTTCAAGGATAACTTGAGGTAAGTACCAAAGGAATGTGACTTTCAGCTTGAAACTTGGAAGAGCTTAACAGAAATGGCAGAGTCTAGATTTCTGCTGTGAAGTATGGCCCGGCACATTTCAAAATCAACAGAATATTAACAGCTGTAAAAAAGCACTGCCATGGAACAGTCAACAAAAAAGCAGAGAGCAATGTTTAAAGGATGGTTAAAGCTGGATGAAACTCAGCGGGTGCAGCAGCATCTATGGAGCGAAGGAAATAGGCAACGTTTCGGGCCGAAACCCTTCTTCAGACATGTTTAAAGGATGATTGATGACACTCAAACTCACAGTCGCTCATCCCATTGGCTTTCTAATTCTATACCCATGTACATAAGGTCATAAGGAATAGGTGTAGAATTAGGCCATTTGGCCCATCAAGTCTACTCCATCCAGGGCCGGATTTAGATGAAGTGAGGCCCTAAGCTGTTCCACTTGTGAGTCTCCCCCCCCACCGATTTGCAGCCGAGCGTGGCCAATGAGATAAGGGGCCGGAAAGCTGCACTTTATTTATTTATTTATTTATTGCCACTGCTAGTGTCGAGTTATTGGCTTAAAACACTATTATTCTGAAATGGAGGGCAAGGAAAATGACTGAAGGGTTGTTTAGACACTACAGTGCATTGTGACAGCATATGTAAGAAAGGTCAGAAAAGTTTTGCTGAGGTTAAATATCAATCATATTCCTTTTTAATAGCACAAGAAAATAGGAGCAGGAGTAGGCTATTCCGTCCCTCAAGCCTGCCATACCATTCAATACGATCACTGCTGATCCATGCTGGCCTCAACTCCTCTTCTGTGCCAAGTCCTCATAACCCTCAATCCCTCGATGGTTCAAATATTTCTATCTATTGTTACTTCAGCCAGATTCTAATCATCAACTCACTGCTGACCTCCACACAGTCGCTCAAGTGGGGAGGGGTGCCCTTTAACTAACCTTAGAGCAGGGTTTGGGTTCAAGTGTCTCACCAATCCTGTAGTGCCAGAATGTCACAACAATTATGTTGCTTGTGTGGACCTTGAGGTTGAAATCACTGCTGCACCCAGACTAATGTCTGCACATTAGTGTGTTGAACTCACTAGATAGCATACCACAGATTCCGAAGATAGACACAAAGTCCTGGAGTAACTCAGCGGGTTAGGCAGCACCTCTGGAGAAAAACGATGGGTGGCGTTTCAGGTGGGGACTCTTCCTCAGACTGTCTGAAGAAAACTGGGGCAGTCCAAAGAAGAGTCCTGACCCGAAACGTCACCCATCCTTTTCTCCTTGAGATGCTGCCTGACCTGCTGAGTTACTCTAGTACTTGGTGTCTACAATATTTACTAGCAACTGCAGTTCCTTACTACACATAAAACTGATCCCTGCAGCCTGCTGAATGCAATTGGTTTTCAATTAAAAAAAAGAATGGCTGTTCCATTAAAACCAAGGTACAGTGGGGTGGAAATTCCAGGTCTGCATTTAAAACAAATATTCATTGCATCAATTTTATCGAGATCTGTAAAATCATTAGGGGTATAGATGTGGATGGTTACAGTATTTTTCCCAGAGAAGGGTAATCTATATTCATAGTTGAGGGGTCCTGAGGATAACTTTTCCACACACAGTATGGTGCATATATGGACATAAGTTGCCAGAGAAAGCTGCAATGGTGGATACATTTACTAGATTTAAAAGACATTTGGATAGGCACATGGATAGAAGAGGTTTCAAGGAATAGGTCCCGAATGCAAGCAAATGGGACTATGCCTAATTCGTAGCCAGCATGAATGAACATGGAACATAGTCCGTGTTCGGCACGGACTAGAAGGGTCGAGATGGCCTGTTTCCGTGCTGTAATTGTTATATGGTTATAGAGCCATACAGCACAGGAACAGGCCCTTCGGCCCACAATGTCTGTGCAGAACATGGTCGAGTCCAACTCTCATCTGTCTGCACATAATCCATAGTTGGGTTGGGAAGATGAGTTAGGCTGAAGAGTTTCTTTTCATGCTGAATGATTCTACCACTCTAATCAATTCATGTGTGTGAAGGTCAAAATGCAAGAGTAGATGAATAAATAAAAACATTTCATGGACAAAGTAAAATTCATTACGTGCCACAACTAACTCAACTAGTTCAGTCTAGTTTAGTTTAATTTATTTTAGTTTTGTTTTGATTAGTTTATTATTGTCATGTGTAGTGAGGTGCAGTGAAACGTTTTTGTTTGCATGCTATCTAGTCAGAGTAAAGACTACACATGAATACAATCATACTGCTTGTACTCGCTAGAATTCAGAAGATTGAGGGGGGTCTTATAGAAACTTACAAAATTCTTAAGGAGTTGGACAGGCTAGATGCAGGAAGATTATTCCCGATGTTGGGGAAGTCCAGGACTAGGGGTCACAGTTTAAGGATAAGAGGGAAGTCTTTTAGGACCGAGATGAGAAAATCATTTTTTACACAGAGAGTGGTGAATCTCTGGAATTCTCTGCCACAGAAGGTAGTTGAGGCCAGTTCATTGGCTATATTTAAGAGGGAGTTAGATGTGGCCCTTGTGGCTAAAGGGATCAGGGGGTATGGAGAGAAGGCAGGTACAGGATACTGAGTTGGATGATCAGCCATGATCATATCGAATGGCGATGCAGACTCGAAGGCCCGAATGGCCTACTCCTGCACCTATTTTATATGTTTCTATGTTTCTATACTACTCACAGTGCACAGAAAAAGGATAAAGGTGCACCATTTAGTACAACATTTAGTGCAACTAGCTAGGAAAGGGAATGGGAATGTACTATGTTTCTATGTTTCTATTAATGATACTACATAATGGCAACCTGTCGCTGTAGAAAGTGCAGTCATGTTTTCCCCTCGTTATTGAATAAGCTGCTGAGTCTCACTGTCGACTGGGTGGCAATGTGGTTAAAGTGAGAGAAGGCAGCTGGATGCAGTGGGGCTGTCCCATCAATAGGAGGCAGCGCCACTAGGGAAGGAGGAGTGACTGCCCTTGGTGTAAAGAGCCTATTTGCCAGTGCAGGGGGCTGTAAATCTGCTTCCATTTCTGAGAGGAAGCACACACATAGTCATTACCCATGAACAAGAAGGAGGATTGAACCTTTCCTGTTGCCGTTATGCTATTTTGGTTTTCTTTTGAATCTCCACTTGTGAAACAAATGCTTTTGTGAAAGACCTGGTCAGAATGCCATGAAACTGCCGACAGAGATTTATATCAGCGCTTTCTCTGATGTAAAGGACATGAATCGCCTTGTAGATGCAGCCTGTGTTTACTTTGGCCTTTACAGCTCAATTTTCCGGCCATCGTAAACATACGTCACAAAACCCATAACTATCAGAAACACAGGCATCCCTTTTTTTTTGCTCACCAGAATGTTCTCGGAGAATTAGAGCTCACTTTTTAAAAGCTCCTTTCAAGTTCTTTGAGTGGGGACTGTTCTGAAGGTTGGCATTGTGCAAAGAAGGAAGTGCATTTTGATCCTAGTCTGGAGCAGCTTTTGCAAGGCTCATTCCTGTGGCCAGTCCTTGATCCACACATCTTGCTACGCACTCAGCTACAACCCGATGCTGGATTCTACAAGACAGGTCAACAGTGAGATCCTGTTTTCGGCAAGGCTTCCTGGTGGCTGATATTAGCAAATCCGGGAGTTTTGGCTTCTAGAGGCGGCCAGCTGCTTAAAGCCTGCGTGTCTAAAGCCACCGTTGTTGGCACTGGTCTGAGTGGGCATGAAAGCAGCTTCGGCTCAGTGAGCTGATCGCAGTCTGGGCAAAGGTCCAGCCATTAGCCTCGGAGTGCCCAGGTCCGCATTCTCTCAGGGTTCCTGTTCTGAACCAGTGCAGAAAATAACTAAAACCCAATCAGCAGCTTCAATAAACAGTTCATTCTGCTTCCCAGTCAAGATGACAATCTAAAACAGCCCTGACTATGGACCTGGGGCGTAAAACTGTATGTAACAACACAGATTTGTCACACACCAGGCCATGGTATGTTGCAATAATTCAACCCAAAATACCATTTTGAAGGCAATTGAACCAAACTGCTTAAAAAGGAACTGCAAATGCTGAAAAATCGAAGGTAGACAAAAAATGCTGGAGAAATTCAGCAGGCGAGGCAGCATCTATAAAGCGAAGGAAATAAACAACGTTTCGGGCCAAAACCCTTCTTCAGACTGTGTCAGGTTTATGAGAAAGCCCTTAGTAAGTAAGTAAGTAAGTTTTATTTATATAGCACGTTTTAAGTCAACTCGCATTGACACCAAAGTGCTTGATATAAATTAAATAATAAGTTTCCATACAAACCATAAAAAAGGTTAAAAAAGATAAAGAAAATGGACACAACACATTATAGAGTTCAACAAAAAACGTCCCCCCACAGCAGAATCAAAAATATCCACTGTGGGGAAAGGCACCAGAAAGTTAAGCCATTCTTCCTCTGAAACACCCGAGGTCGGGGCCCATTTGTGGCCTTGCAGCCAGTCCGATGATTTTCAGGGCCCTCTTGCCGTGAAGATGGAACTCCGGCGTCGGGTGAAACAATTCCTCAAGCGGCTGGGAAAGTCTGGAGCGGCTGCCTCCTCCCCGGATACCGGAGACCGGGACACTCGTAGACCTCAGGCCGCGCCGGTTGGAGCTCCGACCCCGGCGAACTCGATCCCTGGCTCCGCGGCGCTCCAAATCCAGCGCCGCCCGCGGCCGGACGCCCGCAGCCACAGCTCCGCGATGTTGGGAGTCGGTGGCCACAGCGCTCCGGACCTTACCGCACGGCGACCCGGTAAGGCATCGCCCGCTCCGTGGCTCCGCACCGTGATGGTGTCCTTGCGCTGTGCCGCCGCCGAAGCTGTAGTCCCGGCCGGTCCCGACAGGAAACGCCGCTCCATTCCCGATGGTAGGCCGCGAGGACGGGGCAAATAAGCAGCTCGGAGGGATGCTGCCTCTCCGACCAGGTAGGGGACTAAAAATTAAAGTTTCCCCCTTCCCCACCCCCACCCCCACCCACCACATAAAAGACCTCCACTAACATTTTGGACAGGACTTAAAATTAAAAAAAGGTGAAGAGACGGACTGCGGGCAGGCTGCCTTACGCAGACGGCGCCCACTCCTGCACATCTGCCATCTTAAACCATTCAACCCTTTGTTGAATGGTTTAAGATAACTCTTCAGGATTTTGACTTTAGTTTAGTTTAGTTTAGCGATACAACGCGGAAACAGGCCTTTCAGCCCACCGGGCCCGCACCGACCAGCGATATTAACACTATCCAACACCCACTAGGAACAAATTTTACATTTACCAAGCCAATTTACCTACAAACCTGTACGTCTTTAGAGTGTGGGAGGAAACTGAAGATCTCGGAGAAAACCCACATGTTAACGGGGAGAACATACAAATTCCGCACGAGCAGCACCCGTAGTCGGTATCGAACCCGGATTTCCCGCGCTGCGAGCGCTGTAAAGCAGCAACTCTACCACTGTACCACAGTGCCGCCATGTGCAAGACTTCACCTTGTTCAAGGGTCCTGCACATGCAATAAATATAAACAGGGCACTAGATTTTGACTGATCAATGGTGATAAATCGAACCCTTCAATGGAACTAAAAGCCAGAAAGTATATAATTCATTTTACACCACAGCTGTTTTTCAAGGATAAAATCTTAGTGTACAATGTGGTGGCACACCGGTAGAGTTGCTGCCTAAAGGGCCTGTCCCACAAGCAAGCGACTCCATGCGGTGAGCGCGACCTAACGTGGTCGCTTGAGCCGTACCGCCTCGCGGGGCAAGTCCCAATCCGATCGCCGGAGCCGTATGGAGTTGTGCGGAGCTGGTCCCGACATCGCGTGGGGCTCCGAAAAACTGACCGTGTTCAAAAATTCTGTGCGGCAACGGCCTGCCGGCCCGCAGCCGCCTCAACGCCGTACGCACCGCCTCGACAGGAGTGCGCAGCGTCTTGACGCCTTACGTCATGCGCGAACTTTCCGCGGACTTCGTTCAAACTTCACATCACTCACTCGACCTCCGTGCGGCCCCCGCTTCCGTTTTGGTCGCGCTCGCCGCATGCAGGCGCATGCTGGTGGGATCGGCCCTGTACGGGGATCACTCGACCTCCGCGCAGCCCCCGCTTCCGGTTTGGTCGTGCTTGCCGCATGCAGATCGCATGCTCGTGGGACAGGCCCTTTACAGCACCAGAGACCCGGGTTCGATCCTGACTACAGGTGTTGTCTGTACGGAGTTTGTACATTTTCCCCGTGACCTGCGTGTGTGTTCTCCGGGATCTCTGGTTTCCTCCCACACTCCAAAGCCTAGAGATTTGTAGGTTAATTGGCTTGGTAAAATTTTTAATTGTCTCTCGTGTGTAGGATAGTGTTAGTGTGCGGGGCGGCCTCAGTGGGCCAAAGGGTCTGTTTCCGCCCTGTATCTCTAAACTGAATAAAATAAACCAATTTTCCCCAATGAGGAAATTGAAAATTACTCATGGGATGAGGAGCCAAGGCAAAAATGTATTTGACGTGATAACCTGTGCTTTCACATTTAAAGGATTGCACATTGTAATCTTTTCAAGTTTCAAAGCCCTAAAATAAACAAAAAACAAATGATTATTGTTGAGCCCAGCAGATGAGTGTCTAAAGCATTCGTGTAACATTCCTCCATGCATCATTTCGTCTTCTCATTTGCTCTTCCACATGGCATTTTGCCCTCCCAGTTGCCCTTCACGAATGATTATAATGGAAGCATTAATCCATAACGACAGGGGCAGAGGAATCTTGTACAAACACATTAAGCATTTCACTGCTGTTGTTGCTGTTGTACTTTCCAAATCACGGCAGCTTAATTGGACTACACAATAAATTACAAACCCTGCAGCGCAAAGAAAGAAGACTTGCAGCCACAGATATTGACCGAGATTTTTAGCCCTTGCACAGTCTTGGATGGCCTGGCTGAGAGCTCCAGTTGGAGTATGCTCATGTTGTTTGTGATCCTGTGCTTCTAATAAAGGGCAAGCCATTTGGGACTGAGATGAGTGTAGATTGACGATGCATGTGAACCAATCACACATAAGCCAGCATCGCTAACCCCACCCCACTATAACACTTATACTAACACTCATTCCCAGCACTGCCAGTTCGAGCAGCTAGGATGCACTGACAACCTGTTGTCATCAACGCTGTTAAGCTTTAGTGCTCATTAAAGATGTGTTTAAATCAAACACGGTTTCTGGCACATGCTTACATGGTGTCAGAAGTGGTCTGACCCACTCCTATATTATGGTTTTTATTTGATCTTTTGGGAGTTTAGTTTTACTTTACGATGGCCTCTTCTTGTCGATAGCCTGACCCTCTTGTCTTTGATGTGGATATCAGCGAACGCTGGGCCACGTTTGAATTTGATTACCAGCGCTACATGAACATTGCACACCGGAATGAACCAGATGCTGTCAAGGCCACTCTCCTGCTCAACCTTGCGGACCCAACCCTCCCTGGACATCGCTGGCGGCAGACATTTTCGAATGGTGCGGAAAGCACTACCTCGTTCTGGTCAACTACTTTTCTAACTGGTTTGAAGTAGACCAACTGACCTCCCTCACGTCTGAGATGGTCATCAAGAAGCTGAAGAGACACTTCTCCGCCTATGCCGTTCCTGTTTGCCTGAGAACCGACAATGGTCGGCAGTTCACCTGCCACATGTTCCAGCTTTTCGCAGACCAATGGAACTTCCAGCACGTCACGAGCAGTCCCGAGTATCCACAGAGTAATGGATTCGCTGAACGTGCTGTCAGAAGTGCCAAGCACTTGCTGGAGGGAGGAGAGCGCATTTCAAAGTCAGACGTCTATCTCCTGAATCTCAGAAACATTGCCAGAGACGGACCTTGGGATCGCCAGCACAGTGACTGATGTCGAGATTGACGAGGTCTCCGGTCCGCACCGCACACCAGCGGCTGGTTCCTCGTGCGTTGGAGTCTGCCACTATCCAGAAACGTCTCCAAGAGAAGCATGACATCCAGAAACGATCATACGACAGTTCCAGCAGACCACTCGAGCCTCTGTTGCCGGGGGAAGGTCGTCCGTCTACGAACTTCAACTGGACATTCCCGTCTGGGCACTGTTGTCAGCCCGACTGACGAGCCACGATCCTGCCTGGTGGACTGTGAGGGAGCGGTATACCGGAGAAGTCGACAACACCTGCTTGCTGTGAGGGAACCCCAACCACCGCCTGCTGGTCCCTATGCTTCACCACTCCAGTTCCAGCCGCCTTCTGCGATGTCTCCCACCCATCCCCGCATGCCTTACACCCCTCCTCGTCCCTTGGTCTCCACTAATCACGGGGCCTCACCTACTACATGTTTCCCTTTTAGGGCACCACAAGCCTCTCCCGCGCAATTCTCGCCTCCAGGCTCTCCGTCCCCTCTTTCAGGAGAGGGCAGGGAGGGTTGGGTCCGCACACGCTCGGGCCGTGTTAGCAGACCGCCAGACAGATATGGCGAGTATGCTTAACTCCATGGCATGGGTGCCCTTTCCACATTTAATCCCAAGGGGGAAGGATGTAGATTGATGATGCATGTGAACCAATCACACATAAGCCAGCATCACTAACTCCACCCCACTATAACACTTATACTAACACTCCTTCCCGGCACTGCCAGTTCGAGCTGCTAGGATGCACTGACAACCTGTTGTCATCAACGCTGTTAAGCTTTATTGCTCATTAAAGATGTGTTTAAATCAAACACGGTTTCTGGCACATGTTTACAATGAGGGAAAACATTTTCACCCAGAGTTGTGAATCTGTGGAATTCTCTGCCACAGAAGGCAGTGGAGCCCAATTCACTGGTTGTTTTCACGAGATAGTCAGATATAGGTCTTAGGGTCAATGGAGTCAAGGGATATGGGGAGAAAGCAGGAACGGGGTACTGATTCTGGATGATCAGCCATGATCATATTGAATGGCGGTGCTGGCCTGAAGGGCCAAATGGCCTACTCCTGCACCTATTTTCTATGTTTCTATGATGAGTGAAATGACCAAGGCCTGGAGACTGCTGCATAGGTTACACCACCAGTCGATCCCTCAGTAAGTCCCACCAAACACAGCAAGCACAGTTTAGTTTAGTTTTAGTTTAGAGATACAGGGTGGAAACAGGCCCTTCGACCCACTAATTCCAGGATGACCAATGATCAACCATACGTTCTATTGAACACACGAGGGATAATTTACAGGCACCAATTAACCTGCATGGTTTTTGGAATATGGGTGGAAACAGAAACACCCAGAGAAAACCCTGCGGTCACAGGGAGAACATAGTTAGCTAGGAGCGAATATGGGTCTCTGGTGCTGTAAGGCAGGAACTCTACCGCTGATAGACACAAAAAGCAGGAGTAACTCAGCGGGACAGGCAACATCTCTGGACAGAAAGAATGGGTGATGTTTCGGGTCGAGTCCCTTCTTCAGGCTCTACCGATGCATCACTGTGACCTCAAATATCAACGTTGTGGATTTATATAAGATCATGAGGGGCAGAGAAAGGGTGAATAGCCACAGTTTTTTCCCCAGGCTGGGGAGTCCATAACTAGAGAGCATAGGTTTCAGGTGAGCGGGAAAAAGTTTTAAAAGGGATCTGAGGGGCAGTAAATGTGAGTAAATCCAATCCCTAAGAATCGACTCCAATCATTTCTTTGCAACTGATGTGGCACAATAGGACAGTGCATCGGTAGAGTTGCTGTTGCACAGAGTTGCACAGTGCCAGAGTCCCGGGTTCAATCCTGACTGTTGGTGCTGTCTGCACAGAGTTTGTACGTACTCCCTGTGATCGCGTGGGGTTTTCTCCAGGTGCTCCGGTTTCGTTCCACATTCCAAAGACATATGGGTTTGTATGTTAATTGGCTTTGGTAAAAATTGTAAATTGTCCTTAGTAAGCAGGATAGTGCAAGTGTATGGGAAGATCACTTGTTGGTGCAGTCTCGGTTGGCCAAAGAACCTGTTTCTACGCTGTATGTCTAAGGTCTAAATGTAAAGCCTAAAGATGCACGGCTCACCTGCCTATAGGCTCCTAGTTTGTTTTTGTTGCCCTTCTTAAGCAAAAGAACAACGTTGGCTATTCTCTACACTTATGGAATCTCACCTCTGTTATAAAGAGGATATAAACATCATGTTTCGACTGCAGCAATCTCTCGCTGCCCTCAGTATCCTGGGATTCCATCTTAATGTTTTTCAAAAGTTCCAACACCTCCTCCTTCTTAATATGACCATGCTCTGGAATATCAGCATACACCATTACACCTGATCTCACTATTATACATACATCTCCTTCTCCTTGGTGAATACCGATGTAACTTATTTATATATGACCTCTTCTACTTCCTCTGGCTCCAGATATACATTGCCTCCTTTGTCCCTAAGTGGACCTACCCCTTCTCCAGCTACCATCTTGCTTTTAATATACATATAAAACCATTTGGGATTCTCCTTAATCCCACGCAAGAATATTTCAAGGCTCTTTTGAGCCCTCCTAATTCCTTGTTTAACTTCTTTCAGGTCTGAGATCCAACATCAGACGTTTATGGCCTGAAACACATGGGATCCACGTTCAATCCTGACCTTAGGAGCTACCTGTTTGAAATTTAGATCTTCTCACTGTGACTATACAGGACTTTTCCATGTTCTCAGTTTCCTCCCATAGCCCAAAGATGTGCGGGTTGGTAATTGTAAATTGCCGCTAGTTTGTAGGTCAGTGGTAAAATCCAAGGAGGGCGAGGTTGATGAGAATATGAAAAAAATAAAATAAATTGGATTGGAAATGGCAGCTTCGGAGGGTAGCCGGCGAGCCAGTCCCATGGTCCGTGGCTTCAGGGGGAGCCGCTGAGCTGGTCCCCATGGTTGCACTGAAGGGCCAGCAGATCGTAGCTTCAGGGGGAGCTGGTCACGCATGGCCGAATGGAAAACGCAACAGTTCATGGCCTGCAGGAGGAAGTTGCTGAGCCTGCCCCCAGTTCGTTGGCCCCAGCGGACCACAGGCCTGCAAGGGGGAAGCTGCTGTGTCCGCTGGGGACCAGGGACAAGGAAGATGGAGTCAGCCGGGCAAGGGGGGAGGTCGGTAGGAGAGGAGAGGGAACTGGAGTCTGGCCTCTTGGTCGGCTGCGAGAGGCACCCAGGGGAACAAAGAACGGACACGGAGTGGGATGTGGCATCCAAGGAAAGAGACGGCTGGAGGTCAGCAACAACCTGGGACTTGCCTGATACAGGAGCGTGGACTTTGAACATGGCGTCAATACAAGTCACCTGCGGCTCTGTAGATTATTCCTGTACACTTGCTAATCAGGGGCATGGTGATACTCTTCTGGACTGTCTGTAAGGAAAAAAATGTCACTGCGTTAACAATTAACATATGTGACAATAAAAAGCACAATTGACAATAGACAATTGACACTATAGGAAAGGACCCACAGTGCTAGAGTAACTCAGTGGGTTAGGCAGCATCACTCGATAACATGGATAGGTAAGGTTTTGGGTCGGGACCCTGCTACAGCATAACATTCTGGGGCCTAAACAAGTGATAAACCTGCTACCTGAACCCAGTCAACGGATACTAGCTCAGGGTAAATAGATTTCAGTTTATTGCTGGTCGTTTATTTCTGGATAAACTAACTAAACTTTTGGGTTTGCTCCAACTTCAACCTTGGCCAGAACTCCATTGACTTACAAACTGCCAGGAAGTCCAGGGAAAGATAAGTCGCCTGGTCCAGTCATTATAGAAATTTCTCATGATGTTGTGATTAACTTTAGTATCCGAGCAGGATGTACACAAGTATAAATCTATGGCAGAATTTACAAAATGGGCAAAATATTTGCTTTACGCTGAGAAAAAATGAAAATTGCATTCTGAAAATTTGTAGAGTTATTTGGAATAGGACTGAATATACAATGTATAAACCTCTTCACAAGCCACTTCCTTCCCATCCTCAGCTATTCCTGCCAACAAGCCCATCCGTTCTTCTCTCCCTCGTTTACTTATCTACTTTCCCCTTCAATGCATCAATGCTGTATTCCATAACTTCTCATGGTGATTTATGACTTTATAATTCTTTTTGTCCGTGCTCTGTAACTTTTTTGTTAAAAACAAATCTACTGGTTCCAAACCTGGTAGCACTTAGAGACGGGCAATCACAGCAGGGACCAAGCATGCTAAAGAGACTTAAGATTAGGATCACAGTGAAAGTCCTTTCTTCACGCCTGATATTCTATTCATGCTGATGAAGAAAAGGCTGAAGAAAAGTTTATGCCCCGATCTTAGAAGATTGAAGGGGGATCTTATAGAAACTTACAAAATTCTTAAAGGGTTGGACAGGCTAGATGCAGGAATATTGTTCCCGATGTTGGGGAAGTCCAGGACATGGGGTCACCGTTTAAGGATAAGGGGAAATCCTTTAGGACCGAGATGAGAAAAACATTTTTCACACAGAGAGATTGGTGAATCTCTGGAACTCTCTGCCACAGAAGGTAGTTGAGATCAGTTCATTGGCTATATTTAAGAGGGAGTTAGATGTGGCCCTTGTGGCTAAAGGGATCAGGGGTATGGAGAGAAAGCAGGTACAGGTTACTGAGTTGGATGATCAGCCATGATCATATTGAATGGCTGTGCAGGCTCGAAGGGCCGAATGGCCTACTCCTGCACCTGTTTTCTATGTTTCTTTGTTTCTACTCCAAGACATTTTGTTCCGAGAACACAGACTGCACCCAAGGTCAGGTGCGAACCTGGGTCACTGGCGCTGTGAGGAAGCAGCTCTACTAGATGTGCCACTTTGCAGTGCTGCCACTGTGTTGCATGGCATAAGTCAAGTCAAGTCAAGTCAAGTCAAGTCAAGTTTATTTGTCACATACACATATGAGATGTGCAGTGAAATGAAAGTGGCAATGCTCGCGGACTTTTGTGCAAAAGACAAACAACCAAACAAACTATAAACACAATCATAAACACACATATACCTTTACATAATAAATAATGGAAGGAAAAACGTTCAGTAGAGTTAGTTCCTGGTGCGATAGGCGTTTACAGTCCGAATGGCCTCTGGGAAGAAACTCCTTCTCAACCTCTCTGTTCTCACCGCATGGCAACGGAGGCGTTTGCCTGGCCGTAGCAGCTGGAACAGTCCGTTGCACGGGTGGAAGGGGTCTCTCATGATATTGTTGGCTCTGGAGTTGCACCTCCTGATGTATAGTTCCTGCAGGGGGGCAAGTGAAGTTCCCATAGTGCGTTCGGCCGAACGCACTACTCTCTGCAGAGCCTTCTTGTCCTTGGCAGAGCAATTCCCAAACCAGATGGTAATGTTCCCGGACAAGATGCTTTCCATCGCCGCTGCGTAGAAGCACTGGAGGATCCTCGGAGACACTCTGAATTTCCTCAATTGCCTGAGGTGGTAAAGGCGCTGCCTTGCCTTACTCACGAGTGCTGAGGCGTGTGATGCCCATGTCATATCCACAGAGATGTGGACTCCCAGATATTTAAAACAGTTCACCCTATCCACAGGATCCCCATTTATACTCAATGGAGTGTACGTCCTCGGATGATGTGCCCTCCTAAAGTCCATGATCAGCTCCTTCATTTTTTTGATGTTCAAGAGGAGGCTGTTATCCTGGCACCAGAGTGCTAGATCAGCCACCTCCTCCCGGTAGGCCTTCTCATCGTTGTCTGAGATCAGGCCCACCACCACAGTGTCATCAGCAAACTTAATTATTGAGTTGGAACTGAACCTAGCCACACAGTCATGTGTGTACATGGAGTACAATAGGGGGCTGAGGACGCAACCCTGGGGCGATCCTGTGCTCAGGGTGAGGGACTTCGATGTATTCCCTCCCATCTTGACTACCTGTGGCCTGGCGGTGAGAAAGTCCAGGACCCAGGCACACAGGGAGGTGTTGAGCCCCAATTCCAGTAGCTTCCCGGCCAGTCTGGTGGGGGACATAAGAGTTATGTCCGGTGGGGACCTAAGAGTTTAAATTCTTTTTAGACAAGTTGCGAACCAGAATTTAATAAGTTTAATAAATTGGGGTTGAGAGGAAAAGATAGATCAATCATGATTGAATGGCGGATTAGACTTGATGGGCCAAATAGCCTAATTCTGTCCCCATGACATGAACTATTTTTGCATTGATAGTCTGGAATATTTGGGTGCCAATAGGTTGTCTCCTTCCTCTCAGCTGCTGACATGAGATTTCTGCCCTAAACTATCAGTAACATAGAAACATAGAAATTAGGTGCAGGAGTAGGCCATTCGGCCCTTCGAGCTTGCACCGCCATTCAATATGATCATGGCTGATCATCCAACTCAGTATCCTGTACCTGCCTTCTCTCCATACCCCTGATCCCTTTAGCCACAAGGGCCCCATCTAACTCCCTCTTAAATATAGCCAATGAACTGGCCTCAACTACCTTCTGTGGCAGAGAATTCCAGAGATTCACCACTCTGTGTGAAAAATGTTTTTCTCATCTCGGTCCTAAACGATTTCCCCCTTATCCTTAAACTGTGACCCCTTGTTCTAGACTTCCCCGACATCGGGAACAATCTTCCTGCATCTAGCCTGTCCAACCCCTTAAGGATTTTGTAAGTTTCTATAAGATCCCCCCTCGATCTTCTAAATTCTAGCGAGTATAAACCAAGTCTATCCAGTCTTTCTTCATATGAAAGTACTCTGCAGCTCTGCAGTGGTTGGCCTAATTCCTAGTTTCACATTATAACAGCACCCTCTCATGGCCGGAGGAATAAACTACAATTCTATTCAGAAACAAGGAACTGCAAATGCTGGCATGCAAAAGAAGACACAAAGTACTGGAGTAAATCAGCAGGACAGGCAGCATCTTTGAATGAACATATATAGGTGACTTTTTGGATCAGGACTTTCTTCAGATAGATTCTATACAGTCTACCATTCCATGAAGTCATGTCCATGGTAGCTTTTTGTACACACATGTCATACATCTCCCTGGAAAATATGATGTAAATCTCACGTGCCAAATGACCCTTGGCTCAGAAGTGGCCAAGGAGATCAAGGCGGGAGGTGTAAGATCTATTCTACCACATGGAATTCTCTCTCATTAAGGCAGTGAATGATGATTCAATCAATCAGTAGATTTGTAAATTAACTTCAATAAGATGTTTGGATCAAAAGTGGTTATGTTGAACTGTGGTATAAATACAGCGAGATCTCACTGAATAACAGAACTGGCTTAAGGGACTGAATGTTATTTTTGTTTATATGTTCCAATGTCATTACACCATCAGGAAAAGGATGATCATGCTCTTTGACTGTTCCGGCAAACTTCACTTCTCTCACTTTTTCCCAGCAGCTGTTCCAAAAGTCGGAGATCGGGAATTTCTGAGCTCAGGTCTGAGTGTCGCTCCTCTCTCCTCATGCCGTCAGTCAGTCTGCTGCCACTCAGCACTGAGCTGCACATGGGAAAGTTAATTATCAGCTGAGCTACAGAAAGTTACCAGGCATCGGTGGATGTAAACGCAACACATGCCAACCCCTTCAGCAGAGCAAATTAGAAAGCAAAAGAGTTACAGACTGTGCCTTTTAGATGAAAGAATGAAAGGAAAGGCAGTCTGCCTTTGACGAGCTCACTGAGCAACTGCTCCCAAGGCCTGCACAGAACCGGTCCTTAAGCATTCAATTCTGTGGGATTGAATGAGGAAAATAAGCTGCCATAGTCCACTAGCGAAGCAGGAAGGTTGTAGTGGAAATAAAACATCCCATTAGCTCTTCAGGCTCAGCCAAGTGAAATAACTCACAGGCGGCCTGTGTGGCACTGAAATGGAAAACTCTTGTTGCTTAACAGAAGACTTCCTCAGAGACAGCGTAGCACGGAGGGCAGCTAACAAACCCAGTTATTCATGGCCTGGTGTCGTGCTGAGGTCAAGGGAAGGACCTCACTCAGACCCATCAGAGTTTCTGCACAGGAAATACCAGCCGACTGATGCAGTAACAAACAGGAGCTGTACCTTGACACCTAGACAAGTAAATTAGTCAGGCAAAGCGCAGGCTGTCTGGCCCATAGCACTCGCCTCTGCCAACAGAATTGTGGAAGTATTTATGGAATAAGGAGCAACATTCAGAGGTTAATTTCACATCTGACTGGCACTTCTCATTTAATGAGAGCAACTGACATATTAGCTCAAACAATTCAAAGGAAAGTGTACCTGAATGAATAATAGTATAAAAGTATTTTTCAAAGGATCTTTTTTTCAAAGGGATAAAATGTACTAAATGAAAGGAATGTATGACACTGCCTCGAAATATTGCCCTTTTATGCCACTATAATGTGTTGCAGAGACAGAGCATTTAATACTCTCAGGAATGGGTCTGATATCTTTGGCCAGGTCTCTGGACTGGATTGGCCTCCTGTTGCTCTCAGTATATGCTACGCTTGTTTCAAAGGGTGCTGACCTAATCCAATACACTAGGTTCATTTTGCGAAACTTCTCTTAGAGTTTCCCCACTTGACCTGAGCTGCTCAAGAACAGACCTCAAGTAATGATGTAATAAGCCTCCACGAAGATTGAGAAGTTAATGGTGCAGCACATTTGGCAGCATGAGTGCACATTACCTGGGATATTGCAAGAGTAGATTAGTTTGCATAAAATTCCTTCTATGCTGCCATTAGGTTATGGTCATGTTCCTCTGCTTCAGATCTAATTTACTGAAAATATGAACTTATATTAATATTGTGACCCTAATGTGAGAGAATCAGCCATGCTGTGGAGCAATAACTCAAAGCACCTTCTCCCATTCACCCCAGTAGTCTATTCAAGTTTGCTTCAGTGAAATCCTACCCATTCAACCACAGATCTCCACCGACTAAAGGATTTGAGTATAGGAGCAGAGAGGTTCTACTGCAGTTGTACAGGGTCTTGGTGAGACCACACCTGGAGTATTGCGTACAGTTTTGGTCTCCAAATCTGAGGAAGGACATTATTGCCATAGAGGGAGTGCAGAGACGGTTCACCAGACTGATTCCTGGGATGTCAGGACTGTCTTATGAAGAAAGACTGGATAGACTTGGTTTATACTCTCTAGAATTTAGAAGATTGAGAGGGGATCTTATAGAAACTTACAAAATTCTTAAGGGGTTGGACAGGCTAGATGCAGGAAGATTGTTCCCGATGTTGGGGAAGTCCCAGGACAAGGGGTCACAGCTTAAGGATAAAGGGGAAATCCTTTAAAACCGAGATGAGAAGAATTTTTTTCACGCAGAGAGTGGTGAATCTCTGGAACTCTCTGCCACAGAGGGTAGTTGAGGCCAGTTCATTGGCTATATTTAAGAGGGAGTTAGATGTGGCCCTTGTGGCTAAGGGGATCAGGGGGTATGGAGAGAAGGCAGGTACGGGATACAGAGTTGGATGATCAGCCATGATCATATTGAATGGCGGTGCAGGCTCGAAGGGCCGAATGGCCTACTCCTGCACCTAATTTCTATGTTTCTATGTTTCTATGACTCTGATCTTCATTATTTAGATTTATATTTTCTCTTTCATTAACTACCTGATGTTTTTGTCATTTGAAACATGGAGCTGTATAGAGTGGAAACAGGCCCTTCAGCCAACCTTGTCCTTGCTGAACAAGCCAGCTAACTAGGCAAATCCCATTTGCCTACATTTGATCCATAACCCTCTAAACCTTCCAACCCATCCATAACTCTCGAAACCTTCCAATCCAATCCATAAAAACAGGAAGGCAGATTATTATCTGAATGGAGTTAAGTTGGGAAAAGGGGAAGTACAACGGGATTTGGGGTCCTTGTTCATCAGTCAATGAAAGTGAGCTTGCAGGTACAGCAGGCAGTGAAGAAAGCTAATGGCATGTTGGCCTTCATAACAAGGGGAGTTGAGTAGAGGAGCAAAGAGGTCCTTCTGCAGTAGTACAGGGGCCTAGTGAGGCCGCACCTGGAGTATTGTATGCAGTTTTGATCTTCCAATTTGAGGAAGGACGTTCTTACTATTGAGGCAGTGCAGCATATGTTCACCAGGTTAATTCCTGGGATGGTGGGATTGTCATTTGTTGGTAGAATGGAGCAACTGGGCTTGTATAATCTGGAATTTAGAAGGATGAGAGGATATCCTATTGAAATATATGATTAATTAGGGATAAAAGGGTTTGGACATGCTAGAGGCAGGAAACATGTTCCCGATGTTGGGGGAGTCCAGAACCAGGGGCAACAGTTTAAGAATAAGGGGTAAGCCATTTAGAATGGAGATGAGGAAAATCTTTTTCATACAAGGAGTTGTAAGTCTGTGGAATTCTCTGCCTCAGAGGGCGGTGGAGGCTGGTTCTCTGGATGATTTCAAGAGAGAGCTAGATAGGGCTCTTAAAGATAGCGGAGTCAAGGGATATGGGGAGAAGGCAGGAACGGGGTACTGATTGTGGATGATCAGCCATGATCACATTGAATGGCGGTGCTGGCTCGAGGGGTCGAATGGCCTACTCCTGCACCAATTATCTATTGTTTATTGTCTATTGTCTATTGTCTATGTTTCCAAATCCTTTTTAGTGGTCATAATTGTATTGCCTTTATACTTTCCCTACAACTCATTCCAGATGCTCTCTGTACGGAGTTTGTATGTTTTCCCCATGATCATGAGGGTTTTCTCCAGTGCTCCGGTTTCCTTCCACACTCCGAAGACGTACAGATTTGTACGTTAATTGACTTTGGCAAGTTGTAAAATTGTGTCTAGTGCTGTATGTAGGATGGTGTTGGTGTTTGGGGCGATCACTGGTCGACGTGGACTCAGTGAACTGAAGCACCTGTTTATGCGCTGTATCTCTAAATAGATAGCTTCCTACCAACAATCAGGTTCTTAAAAGCTACATAGTACTATACTTAACTGCAAACTATGGACTGTCTTTGGTCCAACTAAATTAGGGTACTTCCTATTCCCTCGTCAGAAATAGTGGTAGCAGGGAGGTTCTACTGCAGTTGTACAGGGTCTTGGTGAGACCACACCTGGAGTATTGCGCACAGTTTTGGTCTCCAAATCTGAGGAAAGACATTCGTGCCATAGAGGGAGTACAGAGAAGGTTCACCCGACTGATTCCTGGGATGTCAGGACTTTCATATGAAGGAAGACTGGATAGACTCGGCTTGTACTCGCTAGAATTTAGAAGATTGAGAGGGGATCTTATAGAAACTTACAAAATTCTTGAGGGGTTGGACAGGCTAGATGTGGGAAGATTGTTCCCGATGTTGGGGAAGTCCAGGACAAGGGGTCACAGTTTAAGGATAGAGGGGAAATCCTTTAGGACCAAGATGACAAAAACATTTTTCACACAGAGAGTGGTAAATCTCTGGAACTCACTGCCACAGAAGGTAGTTGAGGCCAGTTCATTGGCTATACTTAAGAGGGAGTTAGATGTGGCCCTTGTGGCTAAAGGGATCAGGGGGTATGGAGAGAAGGCAGGTACAGGATACTGAGTTGGATGATCAGCCAGGCTTGAAGGGCCGAATGGCCTACTCCTGCAACTATTTTCTATATTTCTATGTTTCTATGTTTCTATGTATTCCAAACAAAGAGGAACACAATCCCTGCAAGAAACTAGAGTCTCTCTGCATAAACGAGAACACAAAAAGCTGGAGTAACTCACCGGGACAGGTAGCATCTTTGGAGAAAAGGAATGGGTGACGTTTCGGGTTGAGAACCTTCTACAAACTACAGAGATGCTGCCTTTCCTGCTCGAGTTACTCCAGCTTTTTGTGTCTATCTTCGGTTTAAACCAGCATCTGCAGTTCCTTCCGACATAAACAAGGAGTAGGTCAAGGAACTTTATGGATTTATCTCGCCTATGTTTGGTGTAGAAAATCTGACGGATGACAGCGATTAGTCATCGGCCTAAAACACACAGAGCCTAATGCGGCTCAAGAGCAGACATAACATCAAATGTTGAAAGGATTAACTTGTAAAAACTATAAATCTTTTATAGACCTAGCTAATGGCTTCTGGTCACATCCAATCTTGAAAGTGACAGACATTACATGGCTTTTACAGCTCACAATGGTTCACAATATCAGTAGACTAGACTCCCACAAGGCTTACCAAATAGCCAATAATATTTTTTGCAGGAGTTATTCAGACTCTACAGGGAATACCAGACATTTGTGCATATGTATGTGATGTATACGCTGCAATAGACACATTGCAAGCACATCCAGCATGGATTGAGAATTTTATTAAAAAAGACTAATAGATTGAGGCTATATAATTAACATGAAAAACTCAGTCGAACAAGAAGTGCATTTTCTAAGCATGACAATTACCATTGAAGGGCATGGCTTAACCTCCATGCTTAGACATATGGTTGCCCCTGTAGGACATCTAAAGTCCCCTAAAGCTTTTTGCGGTCTTTGTACAGGTGAGACCACATCTGGAGTAGGGTGTGCAGTTTTGGTCTCCTAATGGTAATTGTCATGCTTAAAAAGGGGTGAAACGATGAAGTACAAGGGTAAGCTGGCGAAGAATATAAAGAAGGATAGTAAAAGCTTCTTTAGGAATGTTAAGAGAAAAAGATTAGTGAAGACAAATGTGCAACACTTGAAGGCAGAAACGGGTGAAATTATTATGGGGAACAAGGAAATGGCAGAAGAGTTGAACAGGTACTTTGGTTCTGTCTTCACTAAGGAAGACACAATCTCCCAGATGTACTAGAGTACAGAGGAACTAGGGAGACAGAGGAACTGAAAGAAATTTGCATCAGGCAACAAATAGTATTGGGTAGAGAGATGGAACTGAAGACTGATAAATCGCCACGGCCTGATGGTCTGCATCCCAGGGTACTCAAGGAGGTGGCTCTAGAAATTGTGGATGCATCATTTCCAATGTTCTATAGATTCAGGACCAGTTCCTGTGGATAGAAGTGAGCTAATGTTATCCCATTTTTTAAGAAAGGAGCGGGAGAGAAAACAGGAAATTATAGACCAGTTATAGACCATCGGTGGTGGGGAAGATGCTGGATTCAATTATTAAAGAAGTGATAACAGTGCATTTAGATAGCAGTAAAATGATTGGTCCAAGTAGGCATGGATTTATGAAAGTGAAGTGCAACAAGACCTGGGTGGCCTTGTATACCATTCACTGAAAGTAAACAGCATGTACAGCAGGCAGTGAAGAAAGCTAATGGCATGTTGGCCTTCATAATGAGAGGATTTGAGTATAGGAATAAAGAGGTCCTTCTGCAGTTGTACAGGGCCTTGGTGAGACCACATCTGGGGTACGGTGTGCAGTTTTGGTCCCCTAATATGAGGAAGGACATCCTTACTGTTGAGGCAGTGCAGCGTAGGTTCACAAGGTTAATCCCCAGGATAGCTGGACTGTCATATGAGGAAAGACTGGAAAGACTAGGCTTGTATTCACTGGAATTTAGAAGGATGAGAGGAGATCCTATAGAAACATATAAAATTATAAAAGGATTGGACAAGCTCGATGCAGGAAAAATGTTCCAAATGTTGGGGGCCTCCAGAACCAGGGGCCACAGTCTAAGAATAAAGGGGTGGCCATTTTTAAATGGCCACTCCTTTTTAAGACCAATTTTAACTGAGATGAGAAAACACTTTTTCACCCAGAGTTGTGAATTTGTGGAATTCTCTGTCACAGAAGGCAATAGAGGCCAATTCACTGGATAAATTTAAAAGAGAGTTAAGGGCCTGTCCCACTTGCGTGTCCTTGGCACGCAAATTACACGACCTCGTGGTCCCGCGAAGGTCGCGCGTGATTCCATACGTGCGCACAGCCGTCTGGAGCACGTGACGTCATTTGAAGATGGACACAAAGCTGGAGTAACTCAGCGGGACCGGCAGCATCTCTGGAGAGAAGCAATGGATGACATTTCATGTCGAGACTCTTCTTCAGTCTGAAAGGGTCTTGACCCATTGCTTCTCTCCAGAGATGCTGCTGGTCCCACTGAGTTACTCCAGCATTTTGTGTCTTCATTTTCTTGGCCCCGCTCTGGGAGTAGAAGTGGGGGCGGATCCGGACCGCAACGGCCGTGAGCCCCAGGCCGAGTTCGGCGATCGTTTGCCTGCTTCTGCTGCTGTTGGAGGTGAGACGTTGAGTTGCGCCAGGGTCTTGGGCCTGTCCCACTTTGGCTGTCAGTTCCGCGACAGGCCGTTGGCGCGCGAAGATTTCGTTCACTACAAAAATTTCGGAGCCCCGCGCGATGTCGCGCACAACCACATACCCCTCCGCTCTTCTAAGTGGGACCGGCCCCGCGCAGCCACACGATGCCCGTGCGCCTCAGCGCGACCACGAGGTTGCGTAATTTGCGTGCCAAAGACACGTAAGTGGGACAGGCCCTTAGGATAGAGCTCTAGGGGCTAACGCAATCAAGTGATATGGGGACAAGGCAGGCACTGGTTACTGATTGTGAATGATCAGCCATGATCACAATGAATGGAGGTACTGGCTCGAAGGGCCAAATGGCCTCCTCCTGCACCTATTTACTATGTTTCTATGAATTAAACTAGTTTATCAGTACGTCGTCAAGTTTCTATTTATCTATTAACTGGTATTTAGACACTCCTAAATAGCAAAGGTGTGTGTTAGAATCGCAGCAGGTTAGGTAACATTTGTGGAGAGAGAAACAGTTGATCATTTCAGGTCAAATGGAAACAAATTGCAGGTTTTCAGCATCTGCAGCTTTTTGCTTTACAAATTTGTCTTTGATTTTTGACCACGTTGTTGTTCTTTACCTTTGTCCTGCATCAACCCACACACAAACCCTATCTGTAACCTGAATCTCCTCTCTTTATAGTGCCTATTATATTTGTTTAATATTTGTTTTTACGTGGGCTGTTTTCACCTTCCCTTTGGATTCGACTGAACTAAACAAAAATACATCCCGAGTATTCAATGCATCAGCAGGAGAGTTCCCTTTGGGAGTTAGAGGATTTGATCAAGAGCGCAAAAATAAATCCTAGAGTCAATACTTCATATACAATGAAGTAACTGAGCTGGTTAACATAGCGTTCTTCATTCATGCCTCCTTCAGCGTACGTACTGATTCCTCATTTTATCTCTCTCCTGCTCTTCCTTTCTGATAATGAATTGTGAGGCAAAGGCTAATTCCATTTTGTTTCATGAGCTATTCAAATCGAAATAAATCAATTTCTGGATGGTTATCTATTTGGTGGTGCAATATACCCCAGATGTTTTATCGCAATCTGTTTTGAACAGCTGTCTACCTCAGCACCAAACCTTGCCCTCACTAGTTCATGGGAAGAATGGCTTCACCGCACATGTCCATGTTTAATGGCTAGCTGTTCCATATCCTAGTCTCGTCTAGGCCAATATCCAAAGCCACAAGCTTTCACTCTCGCTTTCCAGACTTCTGATTGATTGAAAGACACAGCATGGGAACATAGAAACATAGAAACATAGAAATTAGGTGCAGGAGTAGGCCATTCGGCCCTTCGAGCCTGCACCGCCATTCAATATGATCATGGCTGATCATCCAACTGAGTATCCTGTACCTGCCTTCTCTCCATACCCCCTGATCCCTTTAGCCACAAGGGTCACATCTAACTCCCTCTTAAATATAGCCAATGAACTGGCCTCAACTACCCTCTGTGGCAGAGAGTTCCAGAGATTCACTACTCTCTGTGTGAAAAAAGTTCTTCTCATCTCGGTTTTAAAGGATTTCCCCCTTATCCTTAAGCTGTGACCCCTTGTCCTGGACTTCCCCAACATCGGGAGCAATCTTGGGGTGGCACGGTGGCGCATCGGTCGAGTTGCTGCCTTACAATGCCAGAAACCAAGTTCGATCCTGACTACATGCCCTGTCTGTACGGAGTTTGTACATTCTCCCCGTGACCACATGGGTTTTCCTCGGGTGCTCCGGTTTCCTCCCACACTACAAGGATGACAGGTTTGTAGGTTTATTTGCTTTGATAAAGTTTGTAAATAGTGCCTAGTGTGTAGGATAGTATTAGTGTATGAGGATTCCTGGTCAGCATGCACTCGGTGGGCTGAAGGGCCTGTTTCCACACTGTATGACTAAACTAAACTAAACTGGCCTGTCTGCCCATTGATCAACCAACCATTCACAATAATTCTAAGTTATCTCTCTTTCACATCTACCCCTTACACATGAAAGCAACATTTACAGAGGCCAGACAAAATGCTGGAGTAACTCAATGGGACAGGCTGCATCTCTGGGTGATATTTCGGGTCAAAACGTCTTCAGACTGAGAGTCAGGGGCGAGGGAAACTAGAGATATGAAGGGTCCTAACCTACAAACCCGCATGTCTTTGGGAGGAAGTCCGTGCGGTCACAGAAAGTACATGCAAACTTCACACGGACAACATCCAGGGATGGGATAGAACATGGGTCTCTGGCACAGTGAGGCACCAGTTCTACCAGCTGCTCCTCTGTGCTCAGTGGTACCTACATTTTCTGTTATTATTTCAGATACAAGCTACTAGTTTCACATTAACAATGTCCAAATGATCAGATTGAATTTCCTCAATTACGATACGATACGGGCGGTCACGGTGGCGCAGCGGTAGAGTTGATGCTTTACAGCGAATGCAACGCTGGAGACCCGGGTTCGATCCTGCTGTCTGCACGGAGTTTTGTACGTACTCCCCATGATCTGCATGGGTTTTCTCTGAGATCTTCGGTTTCCTCCCACATTCCAAGGACATACAGATTATTAGGTTAACTGGTTTGGTAAATGTAAAAATTGACCCTAGTGGGTGTAGGATAGTGTTAATGTGCGCGGGAACGCTGGTTGGCGCGGACCGGTGTGCCAAATGGCCTGTTTCCACGCTGTATCTCTAAGCTAAACTAAACAATAGAACTTTATTTATCCCGGAAGGGAAATTGATCTGCCAACAGTCATAAAAACACAAAATACATGAAACATTAAATTAAAGTGACGGGTGGAAAGGATTGGGAATGTGCAAATATTGTGTGGGGGGCAGGTAGTCAGTCTCAGTTTACCCCACGACAGAGGGGGAGTAGTTTAAAACCGAGATGAGGAGAACTTTTTTCACACAGAGAGTGGTGAATCTCTGGAACTCTCTGCCACAGAGGGTCGTTGAGGCCAGTTCATTGGCTATATTTAAGAGGGAGTTAGATGTGGCCCTTGTGGCCAAGGGGATCAGAGGGTATGGAGAGAAGGCAGGTACGGGATACTGAGTTGGATGATCAGCCATGATCATATTGAATGGCGGTGCAGGCTCGAAGGGCCGAATGGCCTACTCCTGCAACTAACTAATTTCTATGTTTCTATGTTTGTACAGTTTGATAGCCACAGGGAAGATCTCCTGTGGCATTCTGCCCTGCATCTTGTTGGAACCAGTCTACTGCTGAAGGCACTCCTCAGGTTGACCAGTGTGTCATGGAGGGGGTGAGCTGTATTGTCCAGGATGCTCCACAGTTTGAAAAGCATCCTCCCCGCCAAGACCACCTCCCATAAATCCAAATCAGCCCCCAGGACAGAGCCAGCAATCCAGATGAGTTTGTTGATACCATTGACGTCTGCAGCCTTCACCCTGCTGCCCTTGCATGCGGCAGCAAAGAAAATGCACTACCACCCTTTTGTCTCCTTTTTGATGTAGCATTAATTGATGGCAACTCGAATCTGTGTTGGAAAGGCTTCATATATTTGCCCAAACATGTCTCCAAATCAGTGCAGTTATTCCAAGCTCCTCTCATACTTTTGCTAATACTAAATATGAAGAAAGACTGGATAGACTCAGCTTGTACTCGCTAGAATTTAGAAGATTGAGGGGGGATCTTATAGAAACTTACAAATTTCTTAAGGTGTTGGACAGGTTGGATGCAGGAAGATTGTTCCCGATGTTGGGGAAGTCCAGAACAAAGGGTCACAGTTTAAGGATAAGGAGGAAGTCTTTTAGGGCCGAGATGAATCTCTGGAATTCTCTGCCACAGAAGGTAGTTGAGGCCAGTTCATTGGCTATATTTAAGAGGGAGTTAGATGTGGCCCTTGTGGCTAAAGGGATCAGAGGGTATGGAGAGAAGGCAGGTACAGGATACTGAGTTGGATGATCAGCCATGATCATATTGAATGGCGGTGCAGGCTGGAAGGGCCGAATGGCCTACTCCTGCACCGATTTTCTATGCTTCTATGTTTCTATGTAAATCCTTTTGAGTCAATTTAACTGATACAGGAAAACTCACCCCCACACTCTACGGGTGAAAATGTCACTTATATTTAAAAAAGCAATGATCACCAGTTACCACACTGAAACTCACTAGTTTAGCATTAAGTACAATGGAACTGATTGTGTCCATTGAACCTAACCACTAAAATGCATTTAAAACATCAGTGCCATATAGCGTAGCATCCATATCAGATCACAGTTTTTGTGACCCTTTTCTACCCTCATGTTCAAATTTATAGGAGAGGAAAACGCAGATAGTTGAAGCACATGTGTGCAGAAACAGGGAGCTGATTGATCTGACCCAGCAGTTATATTTCTCTTGTCTCTACACAGTGCCATGTGTTAACAGTAGCTGTTTCTTTTCATGTGAAGTGGCTTCTCCCTTGCATCTGCAGGCCCTGATTTTTTTTATCTTTAGAAGAGCCTCTAATCAGACTATAATTAACCCAGAGCCATAAAAGTGCAGCAAAGAAAAGGAGATAAGGGGTGAAAAAATGCACAATGTAAATAGATTTTATTGGACACTGCATGCTTTTGAAATGTTTCTTGCAAAGGCACAATGTTCTGACTGAATCCACCTACAGTGTTCTGCTCAGTTTTGTAAACCTTACAGGGGAATAAGCCCTGCAGCTGCTCGTTGCCAGACTGAATGGCACCAAGTCCAGTCTGGACTAAACCCTAAAGGAGCTCCAGGCCAGATTGAATAGCAAACAGCAGAAGATCCATTCTAGTCAGCATTGTGACCTTACTGGCCTTTACTCCAAACCTGAAGGCTTCCTGCAGCTCTTCAGAATCAGTACATATCCTGTCAAACCTCTACTTTATCTAGAAACTCAGAGGTGAGTGCATCAGATTGCAAAGAGCATCAGGTAAAGCATAATTCATTGAGAGTTTGTTTGAAGTGAATAAATTGATATACCATCTTTCATGATCTCAAATGCTTAACACCCAATGCCTTACTTCCTGCATTGTAAGACACACAGCAGACTCGAGGGGACAGCAATGGAATAATCACCAGTTTGTCCATTTACATAGAAACATAGAAAATAGGTGCAGGAGTAGGCCATTCGGCCCTTCGAGCCTGCACCGCCATTCAATATGATCATTGCTGATCATCAAACTCAGTATCCCGTACCTGCCTTCTCTCCATACCCCCTGATCCCTTTCAGCACAAGGGCCACATCTAACTCCCTCTTAAACATAGCCAATTAACTGGCCTCAACCAGCTTCTGTGGCAGAGAATTCCACTGATTCACCACTCTCTGTTTAAAAAATGATTTTCTCATCTCGGTCCTAAAAGACTTCCCTCTTATCATTAAACTGTGACCCCTTGTTCTGGACTTCCCCAACATCGGGAACAATCTTCCTGCATCTAGCCTGTCGAACCCCTTAAGAATTTTGTAAGTTTCTATAAGATCCCCCCTCAATCTTCAATTTAACCATATAACCATATAACAATTCCAGCACGGAAACAGGCCATCTCACAATACACACAATACACAATACAATTTGTTTGTCACTTGAACCTCATAGAGGCTCAAATGAAATGTTGTTTCTGCAGTCATACACACAAGAAAAAAAGACCCAAGACACAACACAATTTACACAGACATCCATCACAGCGCATCTCCTCCTCACTGTGATGGAAGGCAAAAAAACTTATCTCTCCCCTGCACTCCCCATTCCCCTCCCGATGTCAGAGTCAAAGCCCCCGGCGAGCGATGGCAATTGTCCCGCGGCCATTAAAGCCACGCCGGGTGATGCAAGGCCCCGCTTGTTGTTGGAGCTCCCGGCGGGCGCTAGCAAAGTCCCGCAGCCGTTGAAGCCGCGCCGGGCGATGATGTAAGGCCCCGCTCCAGGCAATCTTCGACCCCGCGACTCGGGCGGGTGAAGTCGCCGTTGCGGAAGTCCCGAAGAGCGGTCTCCCACCAGGGACCCATGGGCTCACGGTGTCACTGTCCACCGGACCTGCGGTAAGCCTCCGAATCCCCGGGGTCGGGTCGCAGCAGCGCGCCACCACCGCTCCACCCGCTCCGAACTCGGCCAGCTCTACGATGGTGAGTAGGTCCGCAGCTCCGCGACTGGAGCCCTAGGTCGTTCCTGCTGGAGGCCGCTCCACGTTGCAGCCCCAATGACAACGGAGACCCGACAGGGAAAAGGTCGGGTTCTCCGTGCAGGGGAAAGATTTTTAAAAGTCCCCCCCCCCCCCACACACACACACATACCCCATCAAAAAAAAAAAAAACTACATTAAAACGGGACAAAAAAAATCTCGGCCCTATACGTCCGTGCCGAACAATTATTTTCCCTTAGTCCCACCTGCCTGCACTCATACCATAACCCTCCATTCCCTTCTCATCCATATGCCTATCCAATTTATTTTTAAATGATACCAACAAACCTGCCTCCACCACTTCCACTGGATGCTCATTCCACACCGCTACCACTCTCTGAGTAAAGAAGTTCCCCCATTTGTTTGATGGTGGCTGAAGGATACACATTGGAAGGGGTACGAGGTCTACAGGACTGTTTGTAAGAAAAAGCACTTCGCAAATGTGACAATAAGTTCACCTTTGCATCAATGGGGATATTGTGCTCTTCTTAGGATAATAGACACAAAAAAGCTGGAGAAACTCAGCGGGTCAGACAGCATCTCTAAAGAAACGGTATCGGTGACGTTTCGGGTTCGAGATCCAATAATGCCACAAACGTATATCGGAGAGGGTGGATGAGGCCTTGGATTAATGAACCAAAATATCCTGAGAGTGTTGAGCTTCCAGGCCCAGCAGCCCCACAGTGTCCACCGCATGCTTTGCTGCTAAACTGACCTTGAGCAGATCATGCAGCGAGGATTTCCTGAACAAAGCATATTGGTAAGGCTTTGCGGAACACAATCCCATTCCAGCGCATCCCACAAACTCACTTCATGAGGCACAGTGGCGCAGCGGTAGAGTTGTTGCCTTACAGCACTTTAGACCCAGGTTCAATCCCGACTTCGGGTGCTGTCTGTACAGAGACAGCTGAAGGATTTCTCTGAAATGTTTGGTTTCCTCCCACACACACAGTTATGTTGGTAAATTGGCTTGATGAAAGTGTAAAATTGTCCCTAGTGTGTGTAGGAAAATGTTAATGTGTGGGGGTCGCTGGTCGGTGTGGACTCGATAGGCCAAAGGGCCTGTTTCCACTCTGTAGATGCTGGTTTAAACCGAAACTGTAGATACTAGTTTACTAGGATAGACACAAAAAGCTGGAGTAACTCAGCGGAACAGGCAGCATCTCTGGAGAGAAGGAATGGATGACGTTTTGGATCGAGACCCTTCTTTAGACGAGTCTCAACCTGAAACATCACCCATTCCTTCTCACTAGAGATGCTGCCTGTCCCGCTGAGTTACTTTAGCTTTTTGTGTCTATCTGAAATCACTTTAACAACCAGTTAAACGTCACCAAAAAATCAAAAGCATCCGAACACCATTTGAAATTCAAATTACTGTTATTGTTTTACAAATATGTAACATTTTTGAAGATAAGAATGTTAAAATCATAAAATATTAGAAAAATTACAGATTCAAATGTATCAAAAATGTAAACTCAATGGGTCAGGCAGCATCTATTGGAGGGAAATGGAACAGCAACATTTTGGGTTGGGACCCTTCATTAGTCTGATGGGGGGGGGGGGTAAAATAAATCTGGAAAAGAGGTGGGTGTAGAGCAAACCCGGCAAGTGATAGGTGGATACAGGTGAGGGTTCATTGATTGGAATATGAGTAAAGATGAAGGTGATAGGTGTAGAGGAGCCAAAAAGAAAGAAGAGTGGTTGGGAAATGTAGTCAGAGGGAGAGATATGGGTAGAACGGGTCAAAGGAGATAGGAAAGTAGGTGAATAAAAGTCTAGTTCAGTTTAGTTTATTGTCACGTGTACCGAGGTACAGTGAAAAGCTTTGTTGCGTGCTAACTAGTCAGCGGAAAGACAAGTTCTTCAGACAAGTCTGAAGAAGGGTCTCAACCCGAAACGTCACCTATTCCTTCGCTCCATAGATGCTGCCTCACCCGCTGAGTTTCTCCAGCATTTTTGTCTACCAGCGGAAAGACAATACTTGATTACAATCCAGCCATTCACAGTGTACAGATACATCACTATCAATCACAATCACAATAATACTTTATTAGCCAAATATGTTTTGCAACATACGAGGAATTTCATTTGCCAAGTCAGTCATACAAATAAAAAGCAACGGAACACACAAAATACATTTTGACATAAACATCCACCACAGTGACTCCTCCACATTCCTCACTGTGATGGAAGGCGAAAAAAAGTTCAAATCTCTTCCCTTCTTTGCTCTTCTGCGGTCGGAGGCCTCAAGCCCTCCTGAAGGCAGCAGAGTGAACAGTCCGTGATGGAGATGTGTGGGGTCTTTTATAATGTTGTTGGCCTTGGACAAGCATTATAAATGCTTGCATCCTGATTGCATCTTGATAAAATGCTTATTGCATCCTGATAAAATGCTTTCTACGGCGCATCTGTAGAAGTTGCTGAGAGTTGTTGGGAGAAGTAGAGGCATTGGGGAAATATGGGACTCACAGATGGGATAGGAACATTTGTTGTAAGGGAAAAGAACAGGGGTGGTTGGAATAATATGTATGCACCGGGGTGCTATCACTTGGAATTTGGAGAATTTAATGGAGGAGGCTACACAAGCAGGCGAATTTGCTGGTGTTATTGTCTGGCAATGGAGGAGGACGTTTCGGGACAGAGAGATTGTTATGGGGAAGGGATAGGCGATATAAATAAGCCTTTGGAGTGGAACCCTTCCCACAGAAATACGGGACGAAAGCCTTGGGACCAGCATTTCTGGACAGAGAATGGAAATTTGGGTAGCGTAGATTTAGGTAGCGCGGGTCGAGACCCTTCTTCATTGACTGCGATTAGTCAGTTAGTTTGGAGGGATTTTTGTGGTGGTGGTGGGGTGGGTGGGGAGGTTAAACAGACTTGACCTGGTCGGCGACCTATTTCTGGGTGCTCCTCAGCCATTGCCGGTTATAAATACCCTGGCTGCGAGCTCCTTTGAACTTGGAGCTTGAAGGTCATTGCCCGTGGATGCGACGTCGCCGGGCTGGGGTGGGGGCGCGTCGGCCGCGGGCCATAGCCAGGGGTTTGCCCCACGACAGCCCCACTGGAGCGCTGCGGAATATAAGATGTCGGTGCTAGGGACTCCACTGAATCACTGGTGAAGATATCTCAGCTAGCGTGTAATATCCCTGATTGCTCACACTTAAACAAGACTCGGTATGTCAGAGAGGATTCTCTTGTACTTCTACAGGTGTACAATGGGGAGCAGATTGACTGGTTGCATCGTGGCCTAGTTCGGCAACTTGAATGCCCAGGAGCGGAAAAGACAGCAAATAGTTGTGACCACTGCCCAGTCCATCACCGGCTCTGACCTCCCCACCATTGATTGGGTTCTATCGGAGTCGCTTCCTCAAAAGGCAGCCAGATCATCAGAGACCCACACCATCCTGGCCACACACTCATCTCACCACTGCCATTGGGAAGAAGGTACAGGAGCCTGAAAACTGTAACATCCAAGTTCAGGAACAGCCTCTTCCCCACAGCCATCAGGCTATTAATCAAGACAACCTCAAATAAGCTCTGAATTACAAAAGATTATTATTATTATTATTATTATTATTATTATTATTATTATACTATTGTTATTATTGTTTTTTGAATATGTGTGTGTGTGTGTGTGTGTGTGTGTAAATATTGTTTGTGCACTTGTGAGTATGCATATATATATATACACACTGAATTTTTTTCTCTCATTTATCAAATTGTTTACAGTGTGCTATGTTTACATATTCTGTTGTCCTGCAGCAAGTAAGAAATTAATTGTTCTATCTGGGACATATGAAAATAAAACACTCTTGACTCCTGAAATGTCTGACAAGATTGATGGCATTTCCCGTGAAAATCCAAGACAATATCGCTACTCAGAGACATTGGATCTCACTCAGTACCCGACTGAAGTGCCAAACCAGATTCGGAGTAAGATGTGAACTCACCAATGCATCACTGAGCTTGGATTGACCCTGAAACATCTAGAGTACATGTCAGTAATCTTTCTCAATCCCTTTGCTCCTCTGATGGATGATCTGCCTTTGGCTATTTACTTTCTGCCAATGTTTACTCAATGTTTAGTGTAGTAAGTGAAAGGGGCAGATTTCACTGTGCAGACAAGCTGGGAGCATGGGCAGGTCCACTGGCAAATGGGAAACTCAGAAGTGCGTGCTGTGTGTCAATCAGTCAGGGATTTTTAACTTTTACTCGCATGTTTTGTGTATAATTAGCATTAACGTCTGTCGGGGCTGCCAACATTGGGTGAGAGTTGGGAGTGAGAAATTGCAGAAGACCAAGCCCGTGTGAGCATAGCGACCGGGGGGAGGAGGGAGGAGGGGGGGGAGGGAGGGAGGGGGGGGGGGGGGGGGAGGGGGGGGGGGGGGGGAAGGGAGGAGGGGGTCCCCCTCCCATTGGGACAGAACATTTGCATTTTTCAGCTTGAAATTGTGCAATATGGTGCATACTGTAGCGAGTCTTTTAACTTACACTTGAATGCAATATATATGCTTTAAATTGGATTGGAGCATTTTTGAAAGGGGGGAGGCTGTGCGATCACTGATCACTGGCATTGGGGGTACCCGGTGAGGGAGTGGAGCAATTGAGTGGGGAGAGGGTGTGGAAGAAGGGTGTCCCCCCTCCCAAGGTAGGAACCTTTTGAAATTTGATGTATTAAAATCATGTTTTAGTGCACTGTAGAAGTATGATTTCAATGTTTTTTGTATGAAGTATTTTTAAGAGGTAAGTTTTTAAGGGGTAACTTTATCCACACCAAGGGTGATGGGTGTATGGAACAAGCTGCCAGAGGAGGTAGTTGAGGCAGGGACCATCCCAACATTTAAGAAAAAGTTAGATTGATACATGGATAGGACAGGTTTGGAGGTATGGACCAAAAGCAGGTGGCGTAGCTGGGACATGTTGGGTGTGGGCAAGTTGCACCGAAAGGCCTGTTTTCACACTGTATCACTCTATGACTACATTATACCTCCACCATGCATGAATGCTTCAAAATCAAGTGATCGAGTTTTATTGCCATATACTCAAGCATAGAAACATAGAAAATAGGTGCAGGAATAGGCTATCAGCCCTTCGAGCCAGCAATGCCATTCAATATGATCATGGCTATTCATCTAAAATCAGTACCTCTTTCCTGTTTTTTCCCCATATCCCTTGATGTCGTTAGCCCCAAGAACTAAATGTAACTCTCTTGAAAACATCCAGTGAATTGGCCTGCACTGCCTTCTGTGGCAGAGAATTCCACAGATTCACAACTCTCTGCGTGAAGAAAGTTTGTTCTCATCTCAGTCCTAACTGGCCCCCCCTTTATTCTTAAACTGTGACCCATGGTTCTGAAATCCCCCAACATCGGGAACATTTTTCCTGCAGTTACAGTAAGTGAAAATCTAGCAGGCAAGCAGGATGCTTTCACCAACCACCCCCATTTGAAGTCCACTATCTTCCACCGTATCAACCCAGTGCTTGGTACTTACTTCCAGCAGCCACTGGTTGTCCTCCAGGATGCACCGAGCCGCAGCCTGATCCATGCCGGTCACCTGGGCGAATTCGGCACAGAGACTCTCATGGCAGCGGCGCAACGCTTTTCTCCCGCCGCTGGTTCTGCTCCCATCCCTCCCGCAGCCCCGGCTCTCCACATCTGTATCCGCCCGCTGCTCCCATCCCTCCCGCAGCCCCGGCTCTCCAACACCCGCGGACTGTGCAGTTTATCCGAGTTTTGAAATTTTCGTTGATCACAAAATTTCTCACCACAGAGCGTGAGAAATGTCTGATGAGCGTGAGGGCGTGAGAGTTTGCTTGAGGGCGTGAATCTCACGCTCAAAGCGTGAGAGTTGGCAGCCCTGCGTCTGTAGAAGGGTCTCGTCTCCAGAGATGCTGTCTAACCCGCTGAGGTACTCTAACCAGCTTTTTGTGTCTCTCGCATTAACATCGTGTTTTCAACTACGACATTATCACTAAATATTCAAGGTAAAAATGTTTGGGGTTGGTTTCACTGCAGACTTGAAAATCAGCTTAGTTTATTGTCACGTGTACCGAGGTACAGGGAAAAGCTTTTTCCGCGTGCTATCCAGCACCAAAGACTTTGCTTGCTTTAGAAATGGCAGCCAGAGTCTGCTGTACAGGATGGTAAATTCCCGTGGCAGAATTAAATCTGCAGATTAATAGGTTTGCCCATGTGTGAACATTGGTTAGCATTTAAGAAATTTAAAAGTCTCTACTAATTTACATTCAATTGAGAAATAAAAGCTTCACAAGAAAAGTAATCCATCCATGATGCAAAAGTGGATAATGGTGAAAACACTAATAGCCCTGTCCCACGGTACGAGTTCATTCCCAGAGCTCTATCTAATGGCCCTGTCCCACGGTACGAGTTCATTCCCAGAGCTCTCCCGAGTTAAAAAAATATCAAACTCATGGTAAGTACGGAGAATGAACGTAGCGGGTACGTTGGAGCTCGGGGACGTCTCTTAGAGGCTCGTACCGCTAACGGCAGGTACTCGGGAAGACTCACTAATGGCAGGTAAGCACGGGAAGACTCGGGAAGATTTTTCAACATGTTGAAAAATGTCCACGAGAGCCCCGAGTACCGACGAGTGGCCATCACCGTAAACCTCCGAGTTCGAATCAGGGCAAACTCGAGAGAGCTCTTGGAATGAACTCGTACCGTGGGACAGGGGTTTAAGCGGGTTCTGGTATTTTGTCTTTATTGGCCAGGGGGCATTGGCTACAAGAGTCGGGAAGTCAGGTTGCAGCTTTATCAAACTTCAGTTAGCCACATTTGGAGTATTGGGTGCAGTTCTGCTCACCCTATTACAGGAAAGTTGTACAGGGTTTGGAGAGAGTACAGAAGAGGTTTAGCAGGATGCTGCTTGGATCAGAGGGTATGAACCATAAGGAAAGTTTGGACACACTTGGATTGTTTCCTCTAAAACACAGGAAGTTGAGGGGCGATCTGATGGAAGATTATAATAATTATGAGAGGCATAGAAAAGGTAGATAGTCAGAACTTTTTTTTCTCAAACGTCTAAAACTTTGAGGGCATAGCTTCAAGAGTCAAGAGAGTTTTATTGTCATATGTCCCAGATAGAACAATGAAAATCTTATTTGCTGCAGCACAACAGAATATGTAACCATAATAAATAATATAACAAAAAAGCTTAGAAAAAAAAGAACAAACAATAACAGAATAATAATAATAATAATAGTAATAATAATAATAATAATAATAATAATAATAATAATAATAATAATAATAATAAGTCTATTGTAGTTCATAGCTTATTCGTTGTTGTGTTTAGTAGCCTGATGGCTGTAGGGAAGAAGATGTTCCTGAACCTGGACATTACAGTTTTCAGGCTGTACCTGCTTCCTGATGGCAATGGTGAAACGAGTGTGTGGCCAGGATGGTGTGGGTCTCTGATGATGTTTGCTGCCTTTTTGAGCAACCGACTTCCCTTCGATGGTGGGGTCAGAGCCGGTGACGGTGGGGAGGTCAGGCAGTGTTTACAACTTTTTGCACTCATTTCCGCTCCTGGCTGATCTATCGTTCCCTTTCAACCCAATCCTCCTGCCTTCTCCCCATAAACCTTGACAACCTTACTAATCAACAATTTATCAATCTGCGCCTTAAAAATACCCAATGACTAGGCCTCCAAATCCCTCCATGGCAATGAATCCCACTGATTCACTACCCTCTGACTAAAAAACTCATTCCTCAATCAATTAAGTTATTTTGGATTATTCTAAATATAAGACAGCACAATAGAGCTACTGACTTAAGGCACCAAAGACCCGGGCACCCCTCCTGACTGGGGTGTTGCCTGTACAGAGTTTGTATGTCCTCCCCATGACCTGCGTAGGTTTTCTCTGGTTTCCTCCCACACTCCAAAGACGTACGGGCTTGGTAAAATTATAAATTGTCCTTCATGTGGGTAGGATAGTGTACGGGAATCGCGGGCCAGCATGGACTAGGTGGGCCGAAGGGCCTGTTTCCATGTTGTATTGCTAAACTAAACTAAACTAGACTAACCTAAAATAAACAAGACCAAGAAAAGGGACTGCAAAAATCACTTCAGGACTACAGGCTAAGCTGCTGCCGGCACAGCTGACAGGAACTCACCTCCACCAGGCAGGAGGGTGGTGTGCCAGGTGAACAAGCTGCCCGACCAACCTTCGGGCTAGGCCAAGGAACTGGCAGACATTTTACACGGCACTGGAACATACAGCCACATTGATCAAGTCACCAGTACCATTTGCAGAAGCACTTTGGAATCAATCTACCCAATTTATAGCTTAAGGCTCAGCAACAACTTACATTGATATGGCATTTTTAATGCTAAACAAAGATTACTCAGGCACTCCAAGACTGTACCAGAAGGATAATGACAACCCATTTTCCATTTGTTTGAAAAAATGCATAGCACAAAATGTGTAAGCCAAATTGAAATAGTCACTCTGCTTGGAAACATAATCAGGTTGACATTCTCAGGTAGACTTGATGCAGCTCAAACAATCAGGCAGGCAAACAAACCTGTCAAAGGCTGGTGAATGCCTCCTTGTTGTCCGAAGAAGCGTTTATCCCTCAACTAATATTAGCAAAATAATTGCTCTCGTCATTCGATGTTGCTGTGCTTGGGAGCTTGAAATGTAAAAATAATCACAGTCCAAAGTCCAAAGTCTTCAAAGTAATTCAATGTCGTGTTTTGCGGTGATGCCCTGTGGTGCGTTATAAATCCAAATCTTATTTTCATTCAGCGACAAACTTGGCACATCATCTCTTCCAAAAATAAAAATGTTTGCAAAGTATTATTCCTTTGCAATGATAGTCTCTTTATAGGGCTCACCTCATTAGTTTTTAATCACATCTCGCTATGATGGGACCTGCTCTGCATGCATGGCAGGGGGAATGGGAACGAAATGACCCCCAGATGAGCTCACACAGTCTCTCATCACTTTGGTCTGAGCCAGGAGCTTCAGGCGGGCTGCAGAAAGAAAATATGAATCATTGTGGTGCTCCAGAAAATCAAACATGCTTTCAATAAATTGGTTTAATGAAACCACAGTTTAAATTTATTTATTTTATAAAGAGCTGTGTATATCTGACTGGAAAGATAAAACACGATGGTGCATGCAGTGCATTGTTTCATTGACTAACAATAAATAATTGGGCATGTCCGCAGATGTAATAAATCATCATAAAGTGGCTGCATGCTGGACACGGCAGATTGATGTTACTATGGCTTGTCAAAACATATCTTGTAAAGTGCTATCGCTTTCCAACTTTACCCAGCAAGGACATAAGTGATATTGTGCATTCAGCCAATGCAAGCAGGTAAAGACTTTGTACCCCTTTTTTTCATGGGAGTATGAGAACATTTGCACTTTAGATGGAAAGATAATTTTTGCATGCAAGCAAAGTAGTTGGCAGTGGAATATAGAAACGGGAGTGGTCCAGTCAGTGCTCCAAGCATGTTCCAGGGTTTAGTTGGATAATAGGATTATGCTTTTCATAAGTAACTCGAGAACTAGGAGCATTGTTTCAGAATAAGGGGTCATTCTCTTAAGGCGGAGCTGTGGAGAAATTTCTTCACTCAATCGATCTATGGAATTCTCCACCTCAGAGCTGGTAAGGGATGGGTCAATAAATATATCTGAGGCCGAGATACACGGATGTTTGGACGATAGAGGAAGCAAGAGTTATGGGGACTGGGCAGGAAAGTGGAGCCAAAGCCAAAAGACCAGACTTTCCACCATTGACTCCATCTACCCTTCATACTGCCTTGAAAAATAGCGACATTTGTCCCACCCTGGTCATTCCTTCTTCTCCCTGCCCCCATCTGCCAGAAGATACAGAAGCTTCAAAGTGCACACTACCAGACTCAGGAACAGCTCCTTCCCCTCAACTATAAGGCTTCTGAATGGTCCTTCAATAGGACATGGTGCTATATGCTTTAGCTCTACCCCATTGTGTACATCAGTCTATGGAACTGGTGTGCTACAATGCTGATAACTATATTCTGCACACTGTATCTTCCCCTTTGCTCTGTTTATTATTCTTGATTTTGACCTGATCTTATACATGTATAGTATATCTGATCTGTGTGGATAGTACGCAAAACATTCACTATATCAATGTGTCAAAATGTTTGTTACTTGTGACAATAGTGACCCTAAACCTAAACCTGACTCTAACCCTAAGATCAACCATGGCCATATTGGGTGTGTGGGCAGGCTCTAGAGACAAAGTCTAAAGACCCATTCCTGCTGCTCTTTCTTGTGGCTCATCTGCATACTAATATCATCTCTGTAACACCACAACATAAAGGCCATGTTGCCAAAAGGCCATCGGTCCCAGTATTCGTTTTCAGCAGACCTAAGTCCCTTGATTTCAATGACCTCGGCATGACATTTTAGCCCTTTGTTTTGGACTCCTTCAATTAAGGAAATGGTTTCTCTCTGTCTGTCTTAAATCTTTTAATCATAGTCATGGGGTTATACAGCAAGGTAACAGGCTCTTTGGCTTATTCGTGTCCATCTGAGCTAGTCCTAACTGCCTGCGATTGACCCATATTCCTAGAAACCTTGTCTATCTATGTACCAGTCCAAATGGCAACTTGTTCCGCACACCTACATCTGTGAAATTGTTGCTCCTCATGTCTCTTTAAAATCATTCCCTCCTCAATCAAATCTATGCCCTCTAGTCTTAGAATCCCCAACCATGGGAATGACTGTCATTTCTATCTTCTGTGGGAGAAAGAAAATCATCTCAACAACCTAACCTTTTCTGTGTGAAGATATTCCTTGGAGATAGACACAAAATGCAGGAATAACTCAGTAGGACAGGCAGCATCTCTGGAGAGAAGGAATGGGTGACACTTTGGGTTGAGCCCCTTCTTCAGGCTAGAGTCAGGGGAAAGGTAAATGAGAGATATAGACAGTGATGTAGAGAGATATAGAACAAATGAATGAAAGATATGCAAAAAAGTAACGATGATCAAGGAAACCATTGTTAAACCCCTGTCCCACGGTACGAGTTCATTCCAAGAGTTCTCCCGAGTTTGCACTGATTCGAACTCGGAGATTTACGGTAATGGCCACTCGTCGGTACTCGGGGCTCTCGTGGACATTTTTTATCATGTTGAAAAATCTTCACCTGTCTTCCCATGCTTACCTGCCATTAGCGAGTCTTCCCGAGTACCTGCCGTTAGCGCTAAGAGACATCCCCGAGCTCCGACATACCCGCTACGTTCATTCTCCGTGCTTACCACGAGTTTGATTTTTTTAAACTCGGGAGAGCTCTTGGAATGAACTTGTACCGTGGGACAGGGCTTTTAGCTGTTTGCCTGGAACGTCACCTATTCCTTTTCTCCAGAGATGCTGCCTGTCCTGCTGAGTTACTCCAGCATTTTGTGTCTATCTTCGGTTTAAACCAGCATCTGCAGTTCCTTCCTACACAACTCCTTGGAGACCTCAGGGGACCTCATCTGCCGTGATTGAAATTTGTCAGAGGCATGTTAGGTATGGAATTCCATCCTAACACCAACCCTTTTCCCAGATTTGGCAGAATGCCTCAGCTGGAACTAGATCACTGTCCCAGGCCAAGATTTAGAGGAAAATCTGCTGCCTTAAGATTTTAAAGGAGACTTATGATCAACAGCATTGCCAGAAATGCCCTTAGTTTTTAGTTGAGCACAAAGATGGAGATCATTTTTCAGTGTGGTGGTAATGGAACACTGTGCTGTGGGAGGTGTTCCATTCTGCCAGACAGTTTGTCAACTTTCTTAAGTGAATGCAGGAGCTTGCATGGCACTAATTTATTGAAGAGCAGGAGAGGTAATTGCAACGTTCTGGCCAATATTTTCTACCCGCTCTGTATAACTAGAAAATGATTACTGTTTATTAGTGGTTTCAAGTGTTGAGTATTGCATTAATGAGGGCAGCAGGGAGAAGCATGGAGATTAGTGGCTAGCGAGCCTTACATCAGCAGTGGGAAAGTTATGGGAAGGGATACTGAACAACAGAATTTATTTGCATTTAGAAAGACAAGATATGAGCAGGGATCGTCAACATGGCTTTTTGAGGCATATCTTATTGAATGGGTCCTTCGAAAAGATGACCAAGAGGATTGTTGAGGGCAGTAGATGCTGTCTGCATGGACCAGGTCGTTGGCAAGGTCCCACATGGTAGGCTGGCCAAAGATCTTATCGTATCTATGTAAGCCACATCTACTACCCTGTTTCATTGTCTTCATTGTTTTCCATGCTAAACCAAGATAGATCTCATCCGCCACTGGTGATTTATCAATCCTTATGCATTCCATGACATCTAACACCTCCTCCTTATTAATACTGACATGGCCCAGACTAATAATCTATCAGCATCTTTCACTTCCTTCTCTTTGGTGAATACAGATGAGAAGTATTCATTTGGGATTTCACCAACATTCCCTGGCTCTGCTCATAGGTCACTCTTTGGTCCATAAGGAGACCCACACTGTCCCTCACTATCCGCTTTCCCTTGATGTACATATAGAATGGGTTGGGATTCTCCATAATCTTATTTGCCAAGGGATATTTCATTATCTTTGTAATTATTTTCTTAAGTTCTGTCCTAGATTCCTCAAGAGTCAAATCCAAAGATAGTCATAAAGTAGTGGACTAACTCAGCAGGTCAGACAGCATCTCCGGAGCAAATTGACGAGCGACGTTTCAGGTTGGGACCCTTCTTTAACTCACTGTCACGGGATTCCTTATTTTTCCTGGTCAAATCCTTAATGTCGTTTGTCAATCCAAGATTTCATAATCATACCATCTTTGCCTTTCATCCTTCCCAAACAAACTATGCTGGTCCTATATTCTTACTACCTCTGGTCTAAAAGACTCCCACTTGTCAGTTGTTGTTTCAACTTTAAGCATCTGCTCCCAATTTCCTTAATCAGCTCTTCCCTTACATTGAAATCATCCTTCCCCCAATTTGGGACCTTAACTTGAGGGCAAAACTTATTCCCTTCTTCAACTACCTTGAAACTTGCACATTTATCGTTACAGTTCCCAAGTTACTCCACAACTGATACTTTCACCACCTGTCCACTTTCATTTCCTAAGAGACGGTTGAGTACTGTTGTATCTTTTGTTGGACTATCTACTTAACATCTCAACAAACTCTCAAAATGCATTTAATAAATGTCACCCTGTTCCACCCCATTTAAACTCCTTGCACTAAAGAAATCCAAGCCTATTTTGGGAAAGTTAAAACCCCAACTACTGTAGCCCAATTTCACTGAAACCTTTCTGCCACAGTTCCCTCCCAAAAGAGTCATGGAGTGATAGAGTCCTACAGCTCACAACACTCAGGCCCTTCAGCCCACATTCCCAATGCCATCCACTTTATCCATCTACACTAATTTCATTTGCCTGCAATAGGTCAGTATTCATCTATGCCTTATTCATTTAAGTGCCCATCTACAATAAATCCTCAAATACCCTTTGAGACTCTTTCCTCCGACCTTAAAACAATACCTTCGGTTGTTGTTGGCATCCGTCCATCAGCGAGAGATGATGGTGTTACAAGGGAACAGGTTCAAGGATCTGATGAGCAGAACAGAAAAAAGGCACACTCGTCCGTTAAATTACAAATCAGTTTTATTGGACGAGAGAGAACAAAAAAAAACTTTTCTCGGCATGCACAGAGGCCCGTCTCACAACCTCTCTCTCTCTGAGGGGGGGCCTCATTGAAACGTACAGAGTAGTGAAAGGCTTGGGTAGAGTGGACGTGGAGACGATGTTTCCACTAGTGGGAGAGTGGTCATAGCCTCAGAATTAAAGGACGTTCCTTTAGGAAGGAGATGAGGATTTATATTAGTCAGAGGGTGGTGAATCTTTGGAATTCTCTGCCACAGAAGGCTGTGGAGGCCAAGTCAATGGATATTTTTAAGACAGAGATAGATAGATTCTTGGGGTCAGAGATAGATAGATTCTTGGTGTCAGGGGTTATGGTGAGAAGCCAGAAGAATGGAGTTAGGAGGAAGAGATAGATCAGCAATGATTGAATGGTGAAGTAGATTTGATGGGCCGTATGGCCCAATTCTACTCCTATCATTTATGTCCTTATGAATTGAGGGTTATAGGTAATTGGTGCAAAAGAGTAGTTGAGGCCAGCATTGATCAGCCACGATCATACTGAAAGCCAGCGCAGGCTCGAGCTGCTCCTGTTTCCTGGTGGTCTTGTGAATAGACAAGGCATTGAATGTTAAGCACAGCGAAGGTTTTCGGGATGAGCCTTGGAACCGGAATCCATCCAGGAGACCCAACGGCTGGACAAAGGAAGACCCGGAGCTGCTCTAGTGCATCAAATGTATGGACCAGACTTTGGACTTTTTGCAAATGGCGACGTGCATGTGTGATCTATGCAAAAAGGAATTTAAATGCAGTCCACACGTGACAATAAAGCACCATTGAACCATTCAACCATTGAGCAAATGGACTTTGTGCAGTCATCGCCATGATTAGCCTAAAGGCTCATTTCTGTGCTGTCCTGCTTCATGAGTCTTGTGTAGCTGCGGTCTCACAGGTTCCACTGCTTGGCTTTAATCCTGACCTCGATGTCACAGGATTACACAATCTCCCTGTGTCCTTATGGGTTTCCTATGGCCATCCACATTTCCTCACACATCCTAAATATGTGAGGGATGGTCAGCTAATAAGCGAGTTCGGTATTCCGAACAACGCAAGGAATCATGGGATTTGTCAAAGGTCTCTCGCGATAAACATTCTTGGCAACTGTGCTGCTGCGTGTGTACAGACCTGCGTTTCATCCGTAGTCAGGATTGAACCCGGGTCTCCGGCACTGCAAGCGCTGTTGGATTGCTACTGGACCGTCCCCGTCCCTTCCCGAGTGTCCCATCCCTGTCCGGGGTCGCTGGGGTGACCATGGACTGACGGGACACCGGCCCGGAGCTATGTAGTTAGCGCTTCATAGCTCCGGGCCACCGGCCCGGAGCTACGTAGTTAGCGCTTCTTAGCGCTGGCTGTAAGCCTGGGCCATCACTGCTCTGGGGTGGTGCCCCGTCAGTCCAGGGTCACCCTGGACATTCCCGGCCACGCCCGGACAGAGATGGGGCACTCAGGAGAGGATGGGGAGGGGCCAGTAGCAATTCAACATCACCTATTCCTTTTCTCCAAAGATGCTGGTTGTCCCGCCGGAGACCTGGGTTCGATCCTGACTACCGATGAAACGCAGGTCTGTATACATGCAGCAGCACAGTTGCCGAGAATGTTTATTGCGAATGACCCATGACCTGGGCATGCGCATTCAGAATACCGAACTCGCTTATTGTAAAGATAGTCAGACACTGTAAATTGTCTTAGTGTGTGGGTGAATGGTAGAATTTGGAGTTAATGGAAGAAAACAAAATAATCTATATATAGGATTAGTGAAAAATAGGTGCATAACGGTCAAGGTACGCTAGTATGACTATGGCTGAAAGGCCTTGATTTTTACTTATTATGAGGTGACATATATTGCTTTGCTTAGAAAATATCCATAATAAATCTCTCCAACACATAGTCATAGCAACATAGAACTGTATAGCACGAAAACAGGCTGTAAAGCACAGAACAATCCATGCCAAACAAGATGCCATTCTGGGCCAGTCATTTGTCCTGTATCCCACTAAACCCTTCCTATCCATATATCTGTCCAAATGTCTTTTAAAAGTCATGATTGTATCCACTTCTTTAGATCCCTTTGGAAGCTCGTTCCAGATGCATATTACTCTTCGAGTGAGAAAGTTGTCTATCAGAGTCCTCTTAAATCTCTTTAAGAGGTCCCTCTTGCAATGACCACTGAGGGACATGATCGAATATGTGTTATAATCAAAGAAAAAACATAAATTGCTGGAGTAATTCAGCGGGTCAGGTAGCATCTGTAGAGAACCTGGATAGGTGATGTTTTGGGTTGGGACTGCTCTTCAAACTATAACAAACACTATAATTAATATGCCTTTAATATATCGGCACAACCGCACATGTATCTGCTTTTTCTTCTCATCATATTCGAGATTGTGGGAGAATATTTCCATGAGAAAATGTAGATGTTGCCCCAAAACTATTGAATCTTTCATTCTGAAATGGTTAATGAGTAAAAACTCTTCATTTAATGAGCTTACTCTGTAATCTAGAAAATGATGGCTGTTGGAAACTGAGATACCATAAATTAAAGAACGCAGCGTTAAGTCGTGAAATTGTGAATAGAAACATAGAAAAATAGTTGCAGAAGTAGGGCATTCGACTCTTCAAGCCATGGTTGATCATCTAAAATCAGGACCCCGTTCCTGCTTTTTCCCCATATCCCTTGATCCCTTCATCCCTAAGAGCTAAATCTAACTCCCTCTTGAAAACATCCAGTGAATTTTCCTCCACTGCTTTCTGTGGCAGAGAATTCCACAGATTCACAACTCTCTGGGTGAAAAGGTTTTTCCTCATCTCAGTCATAAATCACTCCTTATTCTTAAACTGTGACCCCTAGTTCTGGACTCACCCAACATGGGGATTTCTTTCCCTGCATCTAGTCTGTCTAATCCCTTAAGAATTATATATGTTTCTATGAGATCTCCTCTCATCCTTCTAAATTCCAGTGAATACAAGCCCAGTTGACCCATTCTTTCATCATATGTCAGTCCCGCCATCCCGGGAATTAACCTGGTGAACCAACGCTGCACTCCCTTGATATCAATGATGTGTTATTCAGTTTGTTAAAAGATTCTACGGGATAAGTCCAATAATTTGCTCATGGAATATCATTGTGTTTTTCGACAGAGACAGCTGATGTGCTAGGACTGTGCACAATTCAGAGCCCCGGCCTCTTCAAGGATTTGCTGATGAAACTCAGACTATTGCATGTCATGAAGCGCATCAAATATTTTAGATTTGGAGGTGGACAAAAATTTACATTTGGAGGTTTCGGTTAAATACAGGTCTATTTTCCATAATCTGCTTTTCATGTTCTAACACTTAAAAAATGAGATTCAAAGGATCAGTTCCATAGTTTGATGTGTCGTGTACACAGTGGGGCTGATGCATTCAGCAGTCCCTGGTTATGTTGCTGCACTTTCTCCTGCCTTTCATTTTTCCTTCCCCAAATCTCTCCTCTTCACTCCACAAATCCACTCACTTTGATGACAGCCGGCATCTCATATAGCAGCAATGTTACAAAATTTTGAGATTTAAAAAATCAAATCTGGAATTTATCCCATCAGATAAAGCATAAAAAGAAGTTTAATAAAAAGGAAAAACACTGCCGGTTCGTATGGGGCCTAAATCACCTTTACGCAACATGAAATTTTGAATAAAGGCATCCTAAGAAGCACGTTTATATGTAAAAATAAACGGCGTACCTTGCTTTGTCCCGTACGTGAGATCCGTCCCGTTGGCGGCATTGACGGCTTTAGAAGACGATTTATGTTTCACTCCTGCTATTAAATTATCCAGCGCTATTTTTAATAAACTTGATAAAATGGATGTCGGAGCGATTATTCTTCAGCAGCTAAACAGCCTGACAAAGATCGATTTCAACAGGCTGGAGAAAACGGCATTTTAAACCCACCCCCCTCTCAAAGGCGCCAAGGTCGTGCACACGGCCAGTGACAGAACTGCAGCGCCGCTGAAGGTAAGTTTTGTAACATACCTACATATAGTCATACATGCGAAAATGCCCTTCAATTAATCGATTGATTGTTTAATTATTTGATTGAACTCTTTTGAAGCATTTAGGAAATGGTATTACATAAAGGCAGGTTGATTTTACAACAAATGGATGCTGTCATTTCTGTATTAACTTTTTGCAATGTCTATTATTATATTTTTGGGGTGACTTTTTTCAATTTTCCAAAGCTCTTCCGTAAATGTTTTTATTACCGATTCGTACATTCGGACAGGTACATTATAATTACCTCATCCAAATGGCATCCAAGTGTGACCATTATACTTCAGTCTGCAATCACGTATGGTCTTATGAGGTGCCCTTGGCAGCAACATTTGGGTGGAGGTTAGGTATTCTCCCGATCCCTTACTCTAACTTACTTTCTCTTTTTCTCCAGTTCTGATGAAGGTGCTCAGAACTGAAACATTCACTGTTGCTCTGGCCACACATGCTGTCGGACCTGTTGAACGCTTCCAGCATTGTCTTTTTTTCTTTCAGATTTCCAGCATATGCGGTTCCTTTTTTCTTTTCATTTGGAACGGCCTGTTTTACCTTCTACTCTATAGGTCACCACCGAGGCCAAATTTGGTATGCATATTGTGACCATGACTAAAACCAGCTAGTATATCAGTCTGGGAAGGGCCGAATGGCCTACCCCTGCATCTATTGTCTATTGTCCTAGTGAATGGCTCAGTTCCAGTGATCACATTGCACATTCCCAACAAGGCCAAAGCTTAGCCAACATTGCCATTTCTTTTTCCCTTATTCCTGTATTCATTTGAATCGGTGTACAGTCTCTGAAACTGTAATGCTGTGTTGCCTACAGTCTAACTGTAGCAAATATGCACTTCAGCTCAACAATCCAATACCATTGATTAAATAATTGATTAAACTGACAGATCTAAAAGTACTTCTCAATATGTGGGTTCTCATTGAAAAGGCAAGTGTATGTTCAATAGGATATTATGCATTTTTTAGAATGCCTGGAATAATGCTCTTGCAGTTCAACAAAATAACTTATCGTTTGGTGAGATTCCTCTTCTAATACTGGCTTTTAAAAAAATAATTAATTTCAAAGTAGACTTTATTCAAGTAACAAATATATACAATACATGAATCGTGCAAAAAATTAATCCCAACATTTTCGGAGGCTATACAAACATTCAATACTGTTTACACATATTGCTCAAATTTCACAAATCTATCCCCCACCCCTGCCACTCATACGGCCCACTGGCGTGGAATCCCTTCCCTTATTTTAAGGGGGGTCTCCACCATGCCCTGCCCCCCATGTCCATCAGCGGAAGGACCTTAGACTGTGGTCCTTCCCCACAAAGCCTTGGCGTTGGCTGCACCAAGCTTCAATAGACAATAGACAATAGGTGCAGGAGTAGGCCATTTGGCCCTTCGAGCCAGCACCGCAATTCAATGTGATCATGGCTGATCATCCCCAATCAGTACCCCGTTCCTGCCTTCTCCCCATATCCCCTGACTCCGCTATTTTTAAGAGCCCTCTTACTCTCTCTTGAAAGCATCCAGTGAACCTGCCTCCCCCGCCCTCTGAGGCAGAGAATTCCACACACTCACCACTCTCTGTGAGAAAAAGTGTTTCCTCGTCTCCGTTCTAAATGGCTTACTCCTTATTCTTAAACTGTAGCCCCTGGTTCTGGACTCCCCCAACATTGGGAACATGTTTCCTGCCTCTATCATGTCCAAGCCCTTAACAATCTTATATGTTTCAATGAGATGCCCTCTCATCCTTCTAAGCTCCAGAGTGTACAAGCCCAGCCGCTCCATTCTCTCAGCATATGACAGTCCCGCCATCCCAGGAATTAACCTTGTAAACCTACGTTGCACTCCCTCAATAGCAAGAATGTCCTTCCTCAAATTAGGGGACCAAAACTGCACATAATACTTCAGTGTGTCCCTCAGCACGTATTCCTGCAGTCTGCCACGGGCCAGTTGGTAACATTCCCCGACGGACATCCCGCTCTGCTTGGTAGGTCTTTCACCGAGTTGTTGACCTTCCAGCAGCACTCGATGTCAGTCTCTGAATGCGTCCCTGGGAACAGTCCGTAAATCATAAGTCCTCTGTGACAGTTGGGGCCACTGCTAGTCGGCTGCCCTGCCAGCAGCGTGTTCGTTATTTCGCCTTTTTTTTGTTTTTTAAGTATGTCCAAATGTTTGTTTTAGTGTCTCTTGGTATGTCCTGTGTGGTGGGGGAAAAAAGGGGGAAACTGTTTTTCAGTCATTTCCTCGATGGAGAGGCGACTTTTTCCATGTCGCATTTCCGCCTCCCTCGGGACCTAACAGCTTGGATTGGAGCGGCCTTTTCTGGAGTCGGACCCAGAGCTTCAGCAGCAGACGCAGCATGGACTTTTCCATCGCGGAGTGGGGGGGAACCCTTGCCGGTTGTCGCCAGAAAGGAGTGCTCCGATCGCTGGCCTGGTGACTTTGGCATCATGGGGCTGTGGTCTGCAGAGCTTCTAGCTGCGGGCGAGTGGTGGACTTATTGTTCCGGAGCCTGGGATCCCTTGCTAGGGATCGCCGGAGAAGAGCTCCGACCGCTGGCCTGCGGCCTTTAACATCCTGAAGCCTGTCTCCAGTAAGAAAGTGGCCGATTTGGGCGCTCCAAGCCGCGGAGTGTGTTCGACCGTCCCGTCGTCAGAGTTTCGTTCATCCCGACGAGAGGGCCTGTACATCCGGCCGTCCGTGCAAGCAATGGATGAAATACGGATGAAGAAAGGAGGAGGACTACATGAACTTTATTGCCTTCCACCACAGTGAAGAATGCTGTGGCGGATGTTTATGTTAAATTCTATTGTGTATTGTGTGTTCTTTTTTTCAATTGCATCGCTGCTGGCAAATTCATTTCACCTTAGTTGGTGTATGTGACAAATAAATTTGAACTTTGAACTTTGGACAGAGCTGTTCGGAATAAATCGTGACAGGGACCCTTGCAAACCTCTCTGGACTTTGCAAATCCACACTCTGCAAAGAGGTGGGCAACCGTCTCCTCTCCATAGCAGCTGTGTCCTGAGGTTCTGATGGTACAGGAAGTATCTGACTGGGAGGGCTCCCCTCACCGCCAGCCAAGCCAGGTCTTGGTGTTTGTTGGTGAATTCGCCAGACAAGGTGTGCAGTCTGCTCTGGGAACCACGCCACAGGATCCATGGAGTCATTTCCCTGCAGTGCCTGCAGGACGTTCCATGCTGACCGCTGCCCGATGGACTTGTGGTCAAAGGTGTTGGTCCGGAAGAACCTTTCCATGAACAACAGATAGTGCGGCAATGTCAAGCTGACTGGCACATTGCATGGCATCTATGCCGAAGCCCATCATGATATTTGTATTTTGTTCATGATATATGTATTTTTATTTCTATTTATTTTTAATGCACACTGAATGGACACTGGTTGAGCAACGTTTTTTTGTTTCCTCTGGGTATGTGAATACTCAGGAAATGACAATAAAGATATACAATACAATACAATACAATCCTTCTCAACAACGGGGACAGGTAGATCCTCAGCAGGTAGTGACACTTGGTGCCCACGCGCGATATCGCACACGTACATGAGGGATGTGCTCTCCAAAATGGGCTTTGGGGAGGGAATCAAGAATTGGATCCAACTACTCTGCACTGATATATGTAGTGCAGTCCAAATCAATGGGTGGGAATCAGACAGCTTCACTGTCAGGTCTGGAGTCAGGCAGGGTTGCCCTCCCTCCCCTGTCTTGTTTGTCTGTTGTATTGAACCTTTTGCCGAGTCCATCAGGAAGGATGCGAGCATGAGGAGTGACATTTCCAGGCAGTGGGGGCACTCAGGTCAAAACATCCCTGTACATGGACGATGTCACTGTCTGCAGCTCGGATCCAGGGTCGGTCTGCAGATTGATTCGCTTCTGCGCCCAGTTTGAGTCGGCCACGGGAGCCAGGGTGAACCGCAGGAAGAGCGAGGCTATGCTCTTTGGCAACTGGCCCGACCGATCTTCCGTCCCCTTCACCATCAAGCCTGACTTCTTGAAGGTGCTGGGGATCTGGTTCGGTGGGGGAGAGGCGTGTGACAAGAATTGGCTGGAGCGGATAGCCAAGGTGGGGAAGAAACTGGAGCTGTGGAAGCAGCTTCCCTTTCTATAATGGGGGAAAAATTGGTCATCAGGTGTGAGGTGCTGTCGGGGCTGCTGTACTTGGCGCAAGTGTAGCCTGTCCCTCCCTCCTATGCCACAGGGATCACCCAGGCCTGCTTCCAGTTCATCTGGCGGTCGAGGATGGGCCACAATGCACAAGCCAGCAGACAATGGGGGTAAAAGCGTGCCCAACGTCGCTGTCATCCTGATGGCCACCTTTGTGTGTGGCTGCATCAGGCAGAGTGTAGAGCCTTCTAATACTGGCTTAGTGAATGCATTTCAGTTCAGTGGTACTCTCATTGCCTCTGGAGCAGTAGAAACCCTTGAGGCTTCTATCTGTATGTGGTCGGGTCATGTTTGCACAAGGCTCTTGCTCCTCTATCTTGTAATTCCATTTGTTTCTGGACAAAAGAGGTTAAAAAAAGCACTTAGCAATGACCACTGAGGAGGTCGTGACCATTCATGGATTACGGTTCCTATGGCAACTACATTTGCTTTGCTCGCAAGTACAAACAAGGAAGGAATGACATGTCACAGAGAAAGATAAAGAAAGTTTACTTGTTCAATAAATAAAATTAGAAGTTTGTTGAAGAAGAAAATTGAGAACAATCTTTTTGCCTGTTAGTATCATATGGCAGCTCTAAATTTGAAACAACCCTGAGATATGTGTGGAAGTCTTTAGGCAAGTGTACTTTGCAGAGATCAAGACCTTTGTTGGGTAAATGAACAAGAAGGAAGAGGAAGATGTTTGATGGAGGGCAGTTTAGAGAGCAAGGCTGAAGATTCTGATGGTAGAAAGGGGGAAGATTTTCTTAAAGCCACGGAAGAAAACAATGCCATAATTGGTTGACATTAGGTTACAGGGAGAAGACAGGCGAATGGGGTTGAGAGGGAAAAATATCATGCTGGCATGATCTCGGGCCAAATGCCTAATTCTGCTCCTGTCTTATGGTCCTATGGTATAGGATTGTGTAGAGTTTCAAGAAAGGATAAGTGTTATTATGCTAATAATGTGCAGCGTACTACATGCAATTTTGTAGTGGAAGAGGTCAACAGGCTGATGAATAAGCGAGTTCGGTATTGCAACTGCGCATGCCCAGGTCATAGGTCATTCGAGATAAAACATTCTCGGCAGTTGAGCTGCTGCATTGAATACAGACCTGCGTTTCATCCGTAGTGAGGATCAAACCCGGGTTTCCAGGGGGTCAGGCAGCATCTTTGGAGAAAAGGAATAGGTGACGTTTCGGGTCGAGACTCTTCCCCAGAGCTGTGGCCTGATCTGCTGAGTTACTGCATCATTTTGTGAGTTTCCCCGTTGATGAATGGTGCTCGGCCTTCGCCGGCTCTGAGGGGGTTAACGGGCAGCCACTAGATAAGGCGAGAGGTGCAGCTGTCGGGGAATGGATTCCTCGGGAATTGGAGCAGAGTTGAGCTGGAGTTTTAGTTTCTTCTTCTCGGCACGCTGGCTGTAAGCCTGCGGGGCCGCCACTGCTCCAGGCATCTTTGGAGAAAAGGAATGTGACCCGTCAGTCCAGAGGTCACCCCGGAGTTTTCCCTGATGAATGGGCCGGCCCCCCAGACAGGGATGGGACACTCGGTAGAGGACGGCCACTGCTCCAGGCCAGTGTCCCGTCAGTCCAGGGTCACCCCGGACATCTCCGGCCACCCCCAGACAGGGATGGGACACTCGGTAGAGGACGGGGATGGTCCAGTAGCAATTCAACAGTGTTTGCAGCGCTGGAGACCCGAGTTCGATCCCGACTACGGATGAAACGCAGGAATATACACATGGAGCAGCTCAGCTCAGCTCAAATTTCTCTCCGCCGGTCCAGTCTCTCCCCGTCTCCCCCTCGCATCTGCCCTCTCTCTCTCGCTGTTCCACCCCGCTCTCCCGTTACCTGGCACCCCCGTTCCTCAGATTAAATGTATTTTTACACATAAATTATGAATAAAGATAAGAATTTGTACACAGTACATACAGCCAGCACTTTGTTCACTTTTTCTTTATCATGAATGGCCTTCGACAAATCACATGATTCTTTGCGTTTTCGGAATACCGAACTCGCTTATAAGGCACTGGAGAAATTGAATCTAACGTTGACTTTAGTGGACATAAGAATTTCAGTAGCAGAAGAAGATACAAGCAGTGCTGGTTGGCATTGTGAGGGTCAGTGCAAACGTCTAGATAAGAAAAGGATTTGAAGTTTGAAACTGAATTGTCCATTAGACAAGAGGTCTTCATACTGTTCGTTTCGGAACAAACTTGGGAGGATGCTGGAATAGTTGGTAAGGGAGCAGATTGATCATGAAAACAATGGCTTCAATCATGGCAATAGTCAGAATGGGGGAACTGACATATGTTGAAAGAATGGAGCGACTGGGCTTGTATACACTGGAATTTAGAAGGGTAAGAGGGGAACTTATTGAAACATATAAGATTATTAAGGGATTGGACATGCTAGAGGGAGGAAACATGTTCCTGATGTTGGGGGAGTCCAGAACCAAGGGCCACAGTTTAAGAATAAGTGGTAGGCCATTTAGAACGGTTATGAGGAAAAACATTTTCACCCAGAGAGTTGTGAATCTGTGGATTTCTCTGCCTCAGACGGCAGTGAAGACCAATTCTTTGGATGCTTTCAAGAGAGTTAGATAGAGCTCTTAAAGATAGCGGAGTCAAGGGATATGGTGAGAAGGCAGGAACGGGGTATTGATTGTGGATGATCAGCCATAATCACAGTGCTGGCTTTAAGGACTGAATGGCCTACTCCTGCACCTATTGTCTATTGTCTATAATATGAAAGGAAACATTTTTGTAATCAGATACAAATTGACTCAAGCACCTCAGACAATGTGGCTTTGAAATGTATTTGCTGCTAATTCTCCACCCTTGGGTGTCAGGTGATAATTGTTTGTCTCTGATGCCATCTCAGATTAATAGGTCTCTGCACACACATCTACTGAAATCGGAAAGGTCAATCTGAAGGCCGAAGGAGATTTCCAGTACTTTCCCCTGCAACTGCAAGATATGCAACATCTGTCCCTGTACCTCATTCCTTGCCTTCTAGGGCTGATAAGGCCGCTTGCAATATCGGGCACCATATCTGAGGAAGGATGTGCTGGCTCTGGAGAGGGTCCAGAGGAGGTTTACAAGAATGATCTCGGGAATGAGTTGGTTAACATATGATGAACTTTTGATAGCACTGGGCCGGCTGGAGTTTAGAAGAATGAGGGGGGAACCTCATTGAAATCTGCAGTGACGGGCTTTGTTAGAATGGATGTGGAGAGGATATTTCCACTAGAGAGAGTCTAGGACTAGAGGTCATATTAAAGGTCATTCTTTTAGGAAGGAGATGAGGAGGATTTTTTTTTTTAGAGGGTGATGAATCTCTGGAATCATTTGTCAGAGAAGGTTGTGGAGGCAAAATCAGTGGATTATTTAAGGCAGAGATGGATAGATTCTTGATTAGTGTGGGTGTCAGAGTTTATGGGGAGAAGGCAGGAGAATAGACTTGATGGGCCAAATGGCCTAATTCTCCTATCACTTATGATCTTTTGACTCCATCCAGGGTCCCCGACCGTCCTTTCAGGTGAGGCAGAGGTTCACTTGTACCTCCTCCAACCTTATCTACTGTATCCACTGTTGGTGTGGACTCCTGTATATCGGCGAGACCAAGCACAGACTGGGCGATCATTTTGTTGAACACCTCCCCACAGTCCGCCCAGGCCTAAATGATCTCCCAGTTGCTAAACACTTTGCCTCCCCTTCCCATTACCATACTGTCCTGGGCCTCCTCCATTATCAGAGCAAGGCCAAACGCAAATTGGAAAAACAGCACCTCATATTTCGCTTTGGCAGCTTACAACCCAACGGGAGTATTGGGGTAATCCAATTTATTTCTCGTCCCAATTAGTATCCTACTATGTCATACAAACATAGAGAGATGGAAAATAGGTGCAGGAGTAGGCCATTTGACCCTTCGATTGCACCGCCAAATATGATCATGGCTGATCATCCAACTCAGTTCCCGTACCTGCCTTTCTCCATACCCTCTGATCCCCTTAGCCACAAGGGCCATATCTAACTCCCTCTTAAATATAACCAATGAACTGGCCTCGACTACCCTCTGCGGCAGAGAGTTCCAGAGATTCACCACTCTCTGTGTGAAAAAAGTTCTTCTCATCTCGGTTGTAAAGGATTTCCCCATTATCCTTAACCTGTGACCCCTTGTCCTGGACTTCCCCAACATCGGGAGCAATCTTCCTGCATCTAACCTGTCCAACCCCTTAAGAATTTTGTAAGTTGCTATAAGATCCCCTCTCAATCTCCTAAATTCTAGAGAGTATAAACCAAGTCTATCTAGTCTTTCTTCATAAGACAGTCCTGACATCCCAGGAATCAGTCTGGTGAACCTTCTCTGCACTCCCTCAATGGCAATAATGTCCTTCCTCAGATTTGGAGACCAAAACTGTACGCAATACTCCAAGTGTGGTCTCACCAAGACCCTGTACAACTGCAGTAGAACCTCTCTGCTCCTATACTCAATTCCTTTTGCTATGAAAGCTAACATACCATTCGCTTTCTTCACTGCCTGCTGCACCTGCATGCCTACTTTCAATGACTGGTGTACCATGACACCCAGGTCTCGCTGCATCTCCCCTTTTCCTAGTCGGCCACCATTTAGATAATAGTCTGCTTTCCTGTTTTTGCCACCAAAATGGATAACCTCACATTTATCCACATTATACTGCATCTGCCAAAAATTTGCCCACTCACCCAGCCTATCCAAGTCACTTGCAGTCTCCTAGCATCCTCCTCACAGCTAACACTGCCCCCCAGCTTAGTGTCATCCGCAAACTTGGAGATATTGCCTTCAATTCCCTCATCCAGATCATAAACATATATTGTAAATAGCTGGGGTCCCAGCACTGAGCCTTGCGGTACCCCACTAGTCACTGCCTGCCATTGTGAAAAGGACCCGTTTACTCCTACTCTTTGCTTCCTGTTTGCCAGCCAGTTCTCTATCCACATCAATACTGAACCCCCAATGCCGTGTGCTTTAAGTTTGTATACTACTGTATACTGTATACTATTGTTTCACTGTCGTCCAGCTTAGATTCACAGTTTGTATCTACTCTTTATCACCTTTTCCACTACAAACAAGGGACCATGGTGGGCTGCCCCTTTCCTTGATCATTATTGCTGGCTTTGATTTGTCCTTTTGCATACATTTCATTCATTTGTCCTTTGTACAGTTTCATATCTCTAGTTTTCCTCTCCTTTGACTCACAGTCTGAAAAAAGGGTCTCAACCCAAAACATCACCTATTCTTTTTCTCCAAAGATGCTGCCTGACCCGTTGAGTTACTCCAGCAGTTTGTGTCTATCTTAAATGTTTCAGAGCATCTGAACATCTATGGGCGGAGTGGAAAGGAGGGAGGAAAGAAAGCAGGAAATGTGTTGAACTAAGTAATACGGCCCGCTACGACTAACAGAACAACAGGGACAACAGAAAGGCTCAAAAAGCTGGAGTAACTCAGCGGAACAGGCAGCATCTCTGGAGAGAAGGAATGGGTGACATTTTGGGTCGAGACCCTTCTTCAGACACCAGCTTTTTGTGTCTATCTTCGGTTTAAACCAGCATCTGCAGTTCCTTCCGACACAACAGAAAGGCTGGTTACCGCAGCTCTGAGGCATCTCCCAATTTCTCCTTCTCCGTTCTGCAAACCAGAACACTTCAAGAGAAGCAGAAAAACTTTAAGCCTTGGAAACTGACACTGATAGCAAGAACAGTGGGACAATTGCTCCAGAAAAACCTTCTGCTTTTATTCAATGTTCAACGCTGAGGCTATGCTCCTTCATAACTCTATGCCTACTTCCCAACATTGCTGTGAAGAAATACTGCTGCAATGTGGGACTGAGCTTTGTAGTTGAAGATGATCCTAAATTCAATCCCCTGTCTGTGCTGAATTATTTGGTCTCAGCAGGACTGAATGTTGATGGACTGCTCCTGGGCTGGAGAGGAAGGGATATCAGCTGTGCAGTCTGATCCTAATTCTGCTTAAGTGAAGATGTGAAATGAGTTCATAGTGAGTCCCTGTTGTGACGCTTCCTCCTTTCCCCTCCCTGCCTTTGAAAAGACTGTCAAGACTAACTGAAGCATGATCGTTTTTGGTGAAATACCTGGTACCCCCAAAGCTCCATCATAACTCTCAGAAGGCTGGGGGAGATAATGTCCATAAAGGTCATTACAGAAAGGAAAAGTATATTATTTACCAAAAGATTAAACAAGTTACATCTGTAACTCCAAGGGTAGCTCTAGTGTATGTGCGCTCCATTAGGCTGTCAAAGACAGTGCAATGATATAATGACTGCATTCCGGCATTTCATTCAACCTCTTAAAACCTCTTCAAACTAGAGCATCGGATTCCCAGTATCTAATCTGGTTTAAAGATGTTTTTGGGCTGTGCGAAAAATCATCCCAGGCAAAGTTACTTAGTGAGGGAAATGGAAGGCTTTGTATTTACACAGTGTCTTTTGTAAGTACAGGAAGCTCCAAAGTGTTTGCATTCAACGTAGTACTCTTGATGGGTAATGAAGGAAATAGGGCTAATACACAGTAAGTACCCATAGACGGTGATTTAAATGCATATTTGTTTTTTGGTGATGTTGAATCAGCAATAGATATTGCCCAGGACATCTGCAATAACTCCCCTCCCTTCGAAATCTTGGCATGGACCTTTATGGCCACTTGAAGGAGCAGAGTCATGGAGTCATAGAGACATACAGCAGGGAAGGAGGTCCTTTGGCCCAACTTGTCCATGCCAACCATTCTGAAGAAGGGTCTCAACCCAAAATGTCACCCATCCCTTCTATCCAGAGATGCTGCCTGTCCCGCTGCGTTCCTCCAGCATTTTGTGTCTATCATCGGTGTAAACCAGCATCTGCAGTTCCTTCCTACACACTCTGGGAAGGTCTTGATTTAAGGCTCATCCCTAAAGCCGGCACCTCTAAGAGTGTGACCTGAATTGTCAGTCTGCATTTTAGTGTGTAGGAAGGAACTGCAGATGCTGGTTTATACCAAAGATAGACACAAAATGCTGGAGTGACTTCACGGGTCAGGCAGCATTTTTGGAGAAAAATAGGTGATGTTTCGGGTCGGAACAATTCTTCAAACTCATTTTAGGTGAAAATCTTAAATTCCCGGCCATCAAACAGAGGTCAGAGTGCTGTGAAACGATCAACAGAGCCATGTCTGGAAGGGGGAGCGTCAGTCAGTCCTTGCCTGAGCTCCATTGGAGTTTACAGCAGGCACTTAAAACCTGTGGGATGACTCTCATCCCCACTGGAAAAACCACTGCCCTTTAAGATGCTCCATGCACACTCGCCACTTAGGAAATTGTATCCTATGGACAAGTAACAGGCCAATAAACAGCACGGATATTACTGTCTGATGGTGAAATAATGACGCAGAAGCACAGATTTTGTGTACATCCTGCACTGAAATAATTACATATTGTGGTCCCAAAGCACATTTAACAGCATTCAATTTATGCTGCTAATAGAAATGGCTTTTCTTGTGTGTAAACAACATTAGATGTTGCTGAATAGCATGAAATGTATTTGATACATCCTTCACATATTTTGGCCAGTAAATAACTGCTCGTTCTGGAGAATTTATCCCAGTTTAGAAAGAATGTTTAACATTGTGCATTACCTACTTCCCACCAGAGCAACAACATTTGTGCAATAGGCATTGCTAACATCATTCAGGAAATATTTCAAAAATTAACCACAATTATGTACTAATGGATGTAGATCCATCTGATTAAAAAACCTTGTTTTATCATGCCTTATTTAAGTGAAGGAGAGTACCCTCAAACGTGGAAACTGTCGCTGAAAGTCAACCTGATTGACTGCAAAATCACATTGCCAAAGGAACGTCTAGGAATGAACTCCATATCTCTGTAATCTACTCCAGCCCTGAAGCCCTCTGAGATCTCTGTGTTCCTTCAGCTCTGAACTCATACATACCTATTATAATAGTCAGTGTGCTTTCAACTGTCTATTCCAAAACTCGTTTGTTTGATATGATTTACTTTTAACAAATGCATGTTACATTTCTCTCAGCAATGCACTCTATCCAACTTAATTCTTGCTAATTGTGTACGTCATTATTGTTTTTAAAAGCTCGTCATTAAGCTAGAAAGAATGCAGAGAAGATTTCCGAAAAGGACTCGAGAGCCTGAGAGAGGGTGTACAGGCTAAATTCCTTGGAGAGCAGAAAACCGAGGGGTGATTTTTATAGAGGTGCATAACATTTTATGGAGGTGTATCACCCAGTACACTGACACTCACTAGGGACAAATTAAAATGTTTTTACCAAAGCCAATTAACCTACAAACTGAGACGTTTTTGGAATGTGGGAGGAAACCAGAGCACCCGGGGAAAACCCATGCGGTGACAAGGAGAACATACAGTACAAACTCTGTACAGACAGCACCCGTAGTCAGCATGGAACCTGGATCACTTAAGGCAGCAACTCTACCATGATACCACTGGGCCCCGCTGCACTGGGCCTGCTTCCATGCTCAGAAGCTCCATCCACTCTTTCCCCGTTATATTATCGCTACCCCACTCTACATTGGGATAGTTGAAGTCTCCTTCCACAATATTCCATGACATTTGAAATCTCTGTAATGACCTTGCTCCAAATAACCTGTCCACTGATTGGCACCTGATGGAATAGGTGCAGGTGTGGTTTGATCACACTCTTGTTGGTTCTTTACTCGACACAGAGATGACAGAGCCCTGGTTGGGGCCTGGGACGGCTCCATTCTGGAGAGGATCTGGGCAATAGTGGAGAAGTCAGTGCGGATCCTGTACGGACTATTCTCTCCATTCCGCTCTGATCCCCTTAGGAACAATGGAGGACCTGACATCTAACTCGCCATTAAATATAGCCAATGAACTGGACAATCGACTACCCGGCTGTGGCAAAGAGTGTCCAGAGAGGGGGGAACTCTCTGTGAAAAAAGGGGGGCCTCTCATCTCGGTTTGTAACTTTGTATTTCCCCCTTATGAGCGACTATTTGCATACCTTGAGTAGCAATGTTACAAAATTTTGAGATCTTAAAAAATCAAGTCTGCAATTTATCCCATCAGATAAAGCATAACAATAAGTTGAATTTGACACCTAATTCACTTTCATATCTCAAGTATTAAAAAAGTTATGACCATTTTCATACTCGGAAATTAGCATCTTGTTCCCTATTGATTTTCTATGACATAACAAAAAATCAGTGATGGTGGACTTCAAAAGCCCTAACCTTCTTCTAAGAGAACTGAATGAAATTTTCAGTTATCATATTTGGAGCATTCCAAAAATGTAAAATAATCTTACTCCAGACCTGTGGTAAAGCATATAATTAGTTAGTTACCCACTGTAGCTAATTTCAAACTTCAATTACTAGATCTAAACATCTATCCATTTCTTCATAAATGATTAACATTTTTAAATAGCCCAAGTGTCCAAATAATATTCACAAATAATTCACAATAAAACATGATTTTCAAATCTCATTTACATCATTTATAGGCCAAATGGAAGGAATTTAGTGTTCAATTGCTGTAAATTAAAGTCTATTTTAAATCGGCTTTCTAGTGGGTTCCTGTTGAACGCTGTTGGTTCTTTAGAACGTTCACATTGCACTGGATTGGGCCCTCAAGTGGCTCCAAAAATACTGCCGGAGAGGAAAAGAGCCCAAAATGAACTACTCGCTATAGAAAACTTTATACACAGGGTTACAAACAAGCCCCATTTAATGTAAAAATAAGGTACATACCTTTAATTGTTTGCTTTATAAAACCCTGGGGCTGCGAGAGGTTGCAGAGTGAGAGAGTGATTTTTAAACTACTATAAATATTATACAAGGCCATAAAAACTAATAATACCTTTTGCGACGGGGTCTTTCAGCGATTTTCCGTTAATGATTTACTAGGCTGAACATTTTCGATTGGAACAGCCTAGTAAAAATCGCGTTTTAAACCTGCCCCCTCTAAACAGCGCCAAAATAACGCACACGGCGTGGGGGCAGATGCTCAGCCACGATTCAGGTAGGTTTTGTAACATATACCTTGAGTATGCAAGCAAAGAATTTCACTGTGACTTGTGATCTATGATAATAAAGTATTCAATTCAATTCCTCAGTCTGCCCTCTGGCTCTCCTGAACTACCCTTCTGCTTTTTTTTCATCTTTCTGCTTGTCACCCGTTCCCTCGCTGCCTGCAGCGTCTCAAGGTATGGAGTGACTGACTCCGGAGAAATGCTATTCAAGAAACATCCCCATGGATGACTTCAGCTGTTCTTCAAGCTTTAAGACCTGCTCGAGCTGCTTCATTTGACGGCATCTCTTGGACCCCTCTGGGTGTCCAGACACTGGAACGATGCTGGAATTCCCACAGGGCACAGGATATGCATGCCACAGGTCTGGGCTGTCCTGCCCTGCCCTGCCCTTATCTATTAGATTTATTCAATTAACATGCATTTAACATCAGGTACCTCACTTTTACTGCATTTTGATTACACCCTGTTCTATTCCATGTACAACTAGGCTAATTTCCCTTTTAAGTTTATTATCATCTCCATTTGCATTACAACCAGGCTAAATCTGTTAATTACTTGCTCAGGTTTGGACATGACAAGTCACAGCCTTCTGGGGCTTCTGCTTTGCTATTCAAATATCATATTTTTTACAGCTTCGAGTTATAGAGTCATAGAGTGATACAGTGTGAAAACAGGCCCTTCGGCCCAACTCGCCCACACCGGCCAACAATGTCCCACCTACCTGAGTTCCACTTGCTGCACTTGGCCCATAACCCCCCAAACCTGTCCTATCATGTACCTGTTTCTTAAACAATGGGATAGTCCCAGCCTCAACTACCTCCTCTGTCAGCTTGTTCCATACATCCACCTGTATGGTGATACATACACCTGTGTGAAAAGTTATCCCTCAGATTCCTATTAAATCCTATTAAGCTTGTCCATTCATTTTGCATTCTAAAGACACGAAAAAGCTTTATGTAGTATTGTTTTGCAGAGAAAGTTGAAACACCTCCTGCTATCAACCTTCCAATATTCCATAAGCCTGCAAATATTTTTGTACTGTACCCTTGATTCTCTTTAGCATAACCCATAATCGCTTTAACCAGGGTAAAGAGCAAATATTTTGTGACGCCAGATATTTGCAGTGTATAATTTGCACTAACTTGCAAACTCCAATCAGGGTGAGAGATAAGTTGAATAAAAATGTTTAATGGGATTGGGTGGCCCCATGAATTTAGATGCTGTCTTTTCATGCCTGGAATTTAGCTGATGTCATGTCCTCCTTTGCGCGGATCTCCCAGGCTTGATGAGGTTCTTTGTGGAGGCATAGATGCAGGAATGAACTTGTGACTCCATTAATCTAATGGCGCACATGAGCTATCGTTGACTTTAAAATACTGTCGTGAAGTTAAAATTCAAGTTGGGCACAGTAGAAAACATGCATGGGCTGGGTGGCCGGGCATTTTTGCTAATAGACAATAGGTGCAGGAGTAGGCCATTCGGCCCTTCGAGCCAGCACCGCCATCCAATGTGATCATGGCTGATCATTCCCAATTAGTACCCTGTTCCTTCCTTCTCCCCATATCCCCTGACTCCGCCATCTTTAGGAGTGCTATCTAGCTTTCCCTTGAAAGTATCCAGCGAACCGGCCTCCACCGCTAACTTGAGCGCATTGCGTGGTCGGTACAGATGAATCTGGAGAGAACTGTAAATGATTGGGAAAGGGGGAGATGCAGCGAGACCTGGGTGTCATGGTACACCAGTCATTGAAGGTAGGCATGCAGGTGCAGCAGGCAGTAAAGAAAGCAAATGGTATGTTGGCTTTCATAGCAAGAGGATTTGAGTATAGGAGCAGGGAGGTTCTACTGCAGTTGTACAGGGTCTTGGTGAGACCACACCTGGAGTATTGCGTGCAGTTTTGGTCTCCAAATCTGAGGAAGGACATTATTGCCATAGAGGGAGTGCAGAGAAGGTTCACCAGACTGATTCCTGGGATGTTAGGACTGTCTTATGAAGAAAGACTGGATAGACTTGGTTTATACTCTCTAGAATTTAGGAGATTGAGAGGGGATCTTATAGAAACTTACAAAATTCTTAAGGGGTTGGACAGGCTAGATGCAGGAAGATTGTTCCCGATGTTGGGGAAGTCCAGGACAAGGGGTCACAGCTTAAGGATAAGGGGGAAATCCATTAAAACCGAGATGAGGAGAACTTTTTTCACACAGAGCGTGGTGAATCTCTGGAACTCTCTGCCACAGAGGGTAGTTGAGGCCAGTTCATTAGCTATATTTAAGAGGGAGTTAGATGTGGCCCTTGTGGCTAAGGGGATCAGAGGGTATGAAGAGAAGGCAGGTACGGGATACTGAGTTGATGATCAGTCATGATCATATTGAATGGCGGTGCAGGCTTGAAGGGCCGAATGGCCTACTCCTGCACCTAATTTCTATGTTTCTATGTTTCTATGATTACCGAACCACTGGGTGGCAGAGTGGCGAGGGGTGGCACAGCGGCAGCTTGAAAGAGTCGCTGCGCCAGAGACCCGGGCTCGATCCTGCCTACGGGTGCTGTCTGTACGGAGTTTGTACGTTCTCCCTGTGACTGCATGGGTTTTCTCCGGGTGCTCTGGATTCTTGAAACACTCCAAAGACGTACAGGTCTGAAGGTTACTTGTTTTCGGTAAATTGTAAATACTGTCCCTAGTGTGTAGGATAGTCCTAGCGTACTTTACTTTTTTTTTTGTTTTTAGTTAGAGATCCAGTGTGGAATCAGGCACTTCGGCCCACTGATACTGCGCCGACCAGTAACCACACACTAATGCCCCTGTCCCACTTAGGAAACCTGAACGGAAACCTCTGGAGACTTTGCGCCCCACCCAAGGTTTCCGTGCAGTTCCCGGAGGTATCAGGTAGTTGCCGGAGGTTGCAGGTAGTAGAAGCAGACAGGGACACTGACAAAAACCTCCGGGAACCTACGGGAACCGCACGGAAACCTTGGGCGGGGCACAAAGTCTCCAGAGGTTTCCGTTCAGGTTTCCTAAGTGGGACAGGGGCATTGCACTACCCTACACACACATTCTACACATACATTCTACACACACACACAGGGACAATTTACCAACGGCAATTAACCTTCAAACCTGTACATCTTTGGAGTATGGGAGGAAACCGGAGCACCTGGAGAAAACCCACGCAGGGCACAGGGAGAACGTACAAACTCCATACAGGCAGCACCCGAGGTCAGCTTCGAACCCGGGTCTCTAGGGCTGTAAGGCAGCAACTGGGTGCTCCTTTTTGGTTATCTTTTCAAAAAAGTTAATGAGTTTATCAGGCTATCTGTCCTATCTATAGTATGTCTCTACCTATACCTAGAAATAGTGGATGCATTAGTGATAATTTTTCAAAACTCTTTAGATTCTGGAGTAGTTCCTGAGGATTGGAGGGTAGCTAATGTAACCCCACTTTTTAAGAAGGGAGGGAGAGAGAAAATGGGGAATTACAGACCAGTTAGTCTAACATCGGTAGTGGGGAAACTGCTAGAGTCATTGCTAGAGTTATTAAAGATGGGATAGCAGCACATTTGGAAAGTGGTGAAATCATTGGACAATGTCAGTTGAGGCCAGTTCATTGGCTATATTTAAGAGGGAGTTAGATGTGGCCCTTGTGGCTAAAGGGATCAGGGGGTATGGAGAGAAGGCAGGTACAGGATACTGAGTTGGATGATCAGCCATGATCATATTGATGGCAGTGCAGGCTCGAAGGGCCGAATGGCCTACTCCTACACCTATTTTCTATGTTTCTATGTTTCTATCCCTTTCTCAAATTATGAGAGGCATGGGTAGATAGTCAGATTCTTACTTTCCAGGGTGCAAAGATCAAATACCAGAGAGCATAGGTTTAAGGTGAAGGGGGAAGTTTAAAGAAAATGTGCAAGGCAAGAATGTTAAATGAGAATGGCGTGGGTGCGTCTGTGCCTGGAACACTTTCCCAGGGGAGACGGTGGTAGCTGATACAATAGAAACATTAAATAGACATTTGGACAGACACGTAAACAGGCAGGGAGTAGAGGGATACAGATCATGTGCAAGCAGATGGAATGTGTTACGTTTGGCATCATGGTTTGTGCAGACATGGCTGTTTGAAGAGCCTGTTCCTGCATTGTACTGTTCTATGTTCTATATTCTACAAATGTGTCATGACCAATTCTCCAAGCCTAACAAAACTAACAAGACTGCTAGACATTTGAGGTCAGATACAATATATGTGTAGTTTAATACAACATGATATTAGAGCTATTTTAGCCTATATTTTTCATACTATTAATTGCACCACCCTGCCTGGCAATGTTTCCTGGCACATGCCTGCTTAGTACAGCTTCTTGATACTCAGCTCATTACATCTGGCACAAAATAAGGAATGCAATCTATTTAATTACATGACACATGGAATTCAAATAAAGGACCAAAATTAACTCTTAATGTAGATAGACACAAAATGCTGGAGTAACTTAGCGGGACAGGCAGCATCGCTGGATAGAAGGAATGGATGATGTTTTGGGTCAAGACCCTTCTTCAAAAGAAAGTAAGTAAGTAAGTAAGTAAGTAAGTAAGTAAGTAAGTAAGTAAGTAAGTAAGTAAGTAAGTAAGTAAGTAAGTAAGTAAGTAAGTAAGTAAGTAAGTAAGTAAGTTTATTGGCCAAGTATTCACATACAAGGAATTTGCCTTGGTGCTCTGCCCACAAGTAACAACATGACATACAGTGACAGTTACGAATGACTCAGAAAACATGAAACATTAATAATAATAAAACATTAATGATAAAACACCATTGATCAAGCATGTGAACCAACAAATACCAGATCAAAGGGAGGCTACAGATTTTTGGCTGTTGAGTAGAGCAACTACTCGTGGATAAAAACTGTTTTTTATGTCTGGCTGTGGCAGCTTTGACAATCCGGAGTCGCCTTCCAAAGGGAAGTGATTCAAAGAGTTTGTGGCCAGGGTGAGAGGGGTCAGAGATGATCTTGCCCGCTCGCTTCCTGGCCCTTGTTCATTAATGGAGGGAAGGTTGCAGTCAATAACCTTCTCTGCTGATCGGACGATTTGCTGCAGCCTCCAGGTGTCGTGCTTGGTGGCTGAGCCAAACCAGACCATGATGGAGAAGGTGAGAACAGACTCTACGATGGCCGTGTAGAATTGGACCATCATTGCCTCTGGCAGATTGTGCTTCCTCAGCTGTCGTAGGAAGTATATCCTCTGTTGTGCCTTTTTGACTGTGGAGTCGATGGTAGCCCCCCACTTAAGATCCTTGGAGATGATGGTTCCCAGGAGCTTAAAATACTCCACAGGTGTTACTGTGGTGTTGTTGATGGTGAGTGGGGTGGAGTCACCCATTCCTTCTCAGATCAGGTCGGCAGGAGCTCCGTGCTACCTGCTTCATGGTCGGATAGTCGGCGACTAAACTGTCTTCCCCACCTGGTTTACCAGGTGAGGTGGGGGCTGTGGACTCCCAGCAGGACCAGAAACAAGACCTGTCAAAAGGCGGATGAGCATCTAATGAGCCAGCAGCCATCCACACTTCAGTAGAAGTTGCAATCACTGTCGTACTTAGCATTGTAAGGAATGATGATAAAGCACACACACCAAAATCCTATGCTTCCAGCTGCGGAAGTCCGCAAGAACTGGAGGACAGAGATGTGTGGTGCGTCCGTCACCATTCCCGTCGGAAACCAACACCACTGCGTCGCTAATGTTCTCAACGTTGAATGGATGAATGAATTTGGTTTAAACCAGCATCTGCAGTTCCTTCCTACACACTAACTCTTAACTTACATAGACTGAATGCCAGCATTGATTACCCTTCATTAGACCTCTTCCATCCTTGCACCCACCTAACCTATCCTCAACCCAGGATGTCATTAGGTGTGGGCAGATGAAAATCAAGAACATTGCAGATGCTAGAATTCCAAGATGAAAGCATAAAAGCCAAGGGGCCGTCTTGTTGTACTTTCCAGTTCTCCTTCTGTTCACTGAATGTAGGCATCGCTGACATGGTAAATATTTGCACCCCATCCTTATCGTGCAACAGTTCAGCAAATGCTGGTTCTAAATCTGCACATACTGTAGGTTGGGCCAAGTAAAAGTAGCCAACTTCTTCCCATGAAGGCATTTATGAACTAAGCAAACTCTCACAACTCTATCAAGATTAACAATACTAACAGTAGCTTTTTTTAAATTTCAAACCTGGTTAATTCACTGAATCCATGTCCTCCCGATTTTGATTTCGAACAGCATGTAACGAGTTGCACCCTGGAAGCAACCTCTTCTCCCCTCCCCCATCGTGCAAAAGGTACAGAAGCACACCTCCAGATTCAAGGACAGTTCCTTCCCAGCCGTAATCAGGCAACTGAACTATTCTACCACTACCAGAGAACAGTCCTGAACTACACTCTACCTCATTGATGATCTCGGACTGTGTTTGATCGGACTGGTTACATCTTGCATTAAACGTTATTCCATTATCTTGTATCTGGAATCTGTGGATGGCTTGATTGTAATCATGTATTGTCTTTCCGCTGACGGGTAAGCACACAACAAAAGCTTTTCACTGTACCTCAGTACACGTGACAATAAACTAAACTGAACTAAACTGAACTGAACTGAGTGCCGAACATGATGCCAAGCTAAACAAAACCAATCTGTCTGTACATGATGCATATTCCTCTATTGCACTTCCATATGTCTATCTGAAAGCCTCTTAAATGCTACTATTGTATCTCCCACCCCTGGTAATACAATCCAGGCCCCCAATACTCCATGTGCGTAAAAATTGCACATCTCCATTAAACTCCCCACTCACCTTATAGCTATGCCCTCTAGTGTAGAAACTTCCCACCCTGGGAAAAGGTTTTTGACTGCCTACCCTTTCTGTGCTTCTTATAATTGAATATACTTGTATTAGGTCTTCCCTCAACCTTCACCATTCCAGAGAAAGCAACCTAAGTTGAAGATAAACAGAAAAAGCTGGAGTAACTCAGCAGGAAAGGCAGCATCTTTGCAGAGAAGTAGTGGGTGACGTTTCGAGTCCTGACCCTTCTTCAGTCTTGATCCTACCTCTCCTTTTACCTGAAATCCTCTATTTCAGGCACCATTCTTATAAACACCCTCTGCACCCTCTCCAAAGCCTCCACAGATATAGATAAGATGATCTATATACAGTAGGTATATGTGTATTTGTGAGTATGTATTAAATTTCGTTGTACATGGTTCATGTTACAATGACAATAAAGAAACTATTCTATTCTACTGAACCTTTCCTTTCTCTCTCTCATCATTATAATGCTTACAGTCAGTGTACTATGTTTACATATTCTGTTGTGCTGCTGTAAGTAAGAATTTCATTGTTCTAACTGGGACATATGACAAAAAAACACTCTTGACTCTTGACATCCTTCCAGTAATGGGGACAAAGGACAAAGGACATTTATTATCACATACACCAATTGGTGTAGTGAAACTTGACTTGCCATTGCAGCACACGAATAAAGATAAGACACAACATCAAGAGTTTCACAGTAAACATAAAAACATCCCCCCACAATGGTTCCCACTGTGGGGGAAAGCATCAAAAGTCCAGACCCTGTCCCCGGTTCACCCATAGTCGGGCCTATTGAGGCCTCCGCAGTCGCCGCTACGGCAGCCCGATGCTTCAGGCCCTCTTGCCGGATGATGGAGCCTGCTCTGGCGTCGGGTGAACACTCTCAGCGGCTTGGAGTGTCTGGAGCGGCCGCTCCCTCCCCGGAGACAGCGGCTCCCGAATTCCATAGGCCGCGCTGGTCGGAGCTGGGGTGACCTTCCTGCAGTAAAGGTGGAAGTCTGAAGAAGGGTCTCGACCTAAAACGTCACCTATTCCTTCTCTCCAGAGTTGATGCCTGTCCCGCTGAGTTACTCTGGCTTATTGTGTCTATCTTTGGAATTAACATTAGACTTTATTTGATTGACATTAGCAGAAGGTATCTCTATAACAATCACACCCACCATAAACTAACCAATCAAATACAATTGAGTTGTTCTTAAAAATATGAATACAGAGGATATGTGTAGTGAGTTGGGATGGGGTGGGAGTTTGGGGAGGGTTTGCCTTTGTGAATCCAGCTGGAATCAGTTGGGATGTAAAAAAGGACAAGAAAAGTTCTGGGCAATCAAAGTCCCTCTTAATAATGCAGACTGACTGTCTGCAGTTTATACTTATCATGTGGATCATAGGGAATAGTGGTTCTGAACAATCATTTCTGTATTAATGGTGTACTGTTTTATGGATTGCATCATGTGACTAACTGTGTTATTGCAACAACGAGCGGAGCTCGGTGAGCCGCGGGACTGATTATACCATCGCCCGTTGGGGTATCGCCCCAGCGCAGAGGGAGAAGAGGAGGGAAGAGACTGCAGCCCTAGGATTTTTGCCTCCATCACTGTGAGGAGGTGTTTGGTGGACTCACTGTGGTGGATGTTAATTTGTGTTTACTGTCTGTTTTGTTGTTTATTATTGTATGTATGGCTGCAGGTAACGACATTTCGTCAGACCATAAGGTCTGAATGACAAATAAAGGATCTAATAATTCTAATGTGAGGTGTGGAGAGTTCCAGTGTGCTTATTTTATTTAAATTATTTATTGATTTGAGTTACTTTTTTACCAGCACCACAGCTGAGACAGCTTTTCGCTCCCAACAGTAGTTTGTTGGGTTATTGCTCAAAACTGTATGATTGTGAATCAGTTATTACGTTGCTCTCAAGCTGACCTTGGCTGACTTTGTGTCAACCGCTCCTGAGAGGAAAAACAATGGTGCTACTACAAATATTCTCAGTGCCTGTAGGTCTCGATTGCTATCAGTTGACTCTTGCCCTGGTATCGGCTGCAAACAGAAACAGACAACACTGTAGAATGGGATAGTGTACTGGCAGTCATTAACCAGTTACACGCAGGTCTAGATGGATCATGCTGCATGGCTGGAAGATAGACACAGAAAGTTGGAGTAACCTATAGCCCTGTCCCACGGTGCGAGTTCATTCCAAGAGCTCTCCCGAGTTAAAATAAAATCTAACTCGTGGTAAGTACGGAGAATGAACGTAGCGGGTGCGTCGGAGCTCGGGGATGTCTCGGCGCTAACGGCAGGTAAGCACGGGAAGACTTGTGAAGATTTTTCAACATGATGAAAAATGTCTACGAGTGCCCCGAGTACCGACGAGTGGCCATTACCGTAAATCTCAGAGTTCGAATCAGGGCAAACTCGGGAGATCTCTTGGAATGAACTCGTACAGTGGGAAGAGGGGTTTAGGTGGGACAGGTAGAATCTCTGGAGAGAAGGAATGGGTGACTATGCTGGAAAAGCTATCTTTTGTCAAAAGCAGTAAACAAAGAGGCTGCTGATCTCCCAATTCAGTTGAATAGCAAGGCTCCCATTTAAAGAAGAAAACAGTGATCAACAAGTGTCCTGGTCCACTTTTCGCTTTCATTTAACACTTTCTCCAGCTGACAACAGTTTCTTCATGTGACTTGCCCTAACTGCCACAGGACAATGATCATTCAAAACAATTATCTGCCTATGGAGCCATTTTGACATATCTGCAGAGACTCCAGTCAAAGTAGTCAAAGTAGCCTTTATTGTCATTCAGACCTTGCGGTCTGAACGAAATTTTGTTGCCTTGCAGTCATACATATAGTAAAAATGACAAAAACACACAATAAACACAAATTAACATCCACCACAGTGATTTCACCAGACACCTCCTCACTGTGATGGAAGGCAAAAGTCTTAAGCCTTTGTCTCTTCCCTTGAGGATTGAGGATAAATGGGGATCCTGTGGATAGGGTGAGCTATTTCAAATATCTGGGAGTCCACATCTCTGAGGATATGACATGGGCATCACACGCCGCAGCACTCGTGAGTAAGGCAAGGCAGCGCCTTTACCATCTCAGGCAATTGAGGAAATTCAGAGTGTCTCCGAGGATCCTCCAGTGCTTCTACGCAGCGCTGTGGAAAGCATCTTGTCCGGGAACATTACCATCTGGTTTGGGAATTGCTCTGCCAAGGACAAGAAGGCTCTGCAGAGAGTAGTGCGTTCGGCCGAACGCACTATGGGAACTACACTCACCCCCCTGCAGGAACTATACATCAGGAGGTGCAACTCCAGAGCCAATAAGATCATGGGAGACCCCTTCCACCCCAGCAACGGACTGTTCCAGCTGATACGGCCAGGGAAACGCCTCCGTTGCCATGCTGTGAGAACGGAGAGGTTGAGAAGGAGTTTCTTCCCAGAGGCCATTCAGACTGTAAACGCCTATCTCACCAGGGACTAACTTTACTGCACGTTTTTCCTTCCGCCCACAATATTTAATATGTAAAAGAATATGTGATTGTGTTTATAGTTTGTTTGGTTGTTTGTCTTCTTGCACAAAGTCCGCGAGCATTGCCACTTTCATTTCACTGCACATCTCGTATGTGTATGTGACAAATAAACTTGACTTGACTTGGCTTGTTCTTTCTATAAGGTTTGAAGCTGAAATTTAAGTTGGTGAAGCACAGAACATACTCAAAGCACATCAGACAATAATTTCTGTTGATTTTGTGGATGAATGGGTCTGTTTGATTTATTTGTATAAGGCCCACATCACATCCATCATGTACTTCCTGTGCCCAGCCAAAGGCAGTGCCTCAGAATACCACCCACCCTTTAGACTTCAGACTTTGGAGATGCAGAGTGGTAACAAGTTCTTCGGCCCACCATGTCCATGCTGACCAGCGATCACCACATACACTATCCAACACACTAGGGAACAAGTTACCATTTTACCAAAGCCAATTAACCTACAAGCCTGTACATCTTTGTAGTGCAGGAGGAAACTGGCACACTCAGAGAAAACCCACGCGATCATAAGGAGAACATACAAATTCCGTACAGAGAGCATCCGTAGTCAGGATCAAACCCAGGTCTCTGGTACAGTAAGGCAACAAATCTACCACTGTGTGACTGTGCCACCCCAACCTGTCATTTTTCAGATAATGGCCTGGAAATATATAGGTGCAGACTTCTTAATGTAGAAAGTCCCACAAATTAGCCCATCACACGCGGGGGAGCTCACATCCCCCCCGATGCAGGAGCGGATCGCCTAGACGCGGAGGGCCTGTACGCCACCGGCTACGGGAGTCAAGATCGTCCCGTCAACGGAGGGCTCGAGGCCCCCGACTGTGGGAGAACAAAGGGAAAGGTCTTGAACTTTATTTTGTCTTCCATCACAGTGAGGTATGTGTAGGGGTCACTGTGGTGGATGTTCATGTTAAAATGTGTTTTGGGTTTTATTTGTATGACTGACTTGGCAAATGAAACTCCTCGTATGTTGCAAAACATACTTGGCAAATAAAGTACTATTCTGAATGCGATTGTGATTCTGATACAGTTGTGAAGAGAGGATTTCAGAGTTTCAGGGCATTGGAACATAATAGGAAGTGAAATCACCCGACAATTTCCACTTCATTAGCCCAATCACACTGAAGTTAATTTTAAGGATCTGCTGCTCCCCCATGAATGGGATTAATGAACCAAATATAGGTCAAGCAATATCTGTCCCTCCTGGGATATTTATTGGCAAATGTCATTTATTTGTCCCGCAGTTGCTCTTTTCATTCTTAACTTTGTTGAACTTACTTTATTTCGCAATCAGATTTGAACAATTTAATGGGCCTGTCCCACTTAAGCTATTTTTTAGGCAACTATAACGACTGGGCTGTTGCCACATGGTCGACGGGGTGTCGCCTGTACGGCTGTGAGTAGTGTCGTAGCACCACTGGATTTTCAACATGTTGAACATTTTTCCGAGACAGTCGGCGACAGTGGGTTTGACTCCAATGAGCGTTGCTTGACTTCTCCTGATGTAGGTGCTGTGGTAGTTGTCGCCAGGTTAACGTAGTTTGTCGCCAGGTGACGTAGATTGTCGCCGGTGCTGACTTGTTTTGGTTTAGTTTTTAGTTTAGAGATACAGCACGGATGTAGACCCTTCGGTCCACAGTCCACTGACTATCTATCACCCATTCACACTGGTTCTATTTTATCCCTCTGTAGATTGGCTATTGCATGTTAGCCGATCAGAATGCTTAGTAATTATAACTCCGGCTAATGCATGCTTTATAGTGTAAGAACTTGCCTACAGTAGCTGTAGTAGACTGAATGTATGATGTACTACTTACGTGATGATGACCTGAACATTAAAGATGCTTTTACCCCAACCAGTGTAAATGTGAGGTATTTACATGGTGTCAGAAGTGGGATCAAACCTCGTCTGTTAACCGTGATTTATTTTCTTTATCAGTTTTTATTTGTGATTGATTTTGATGACATAGCTAACTCCTGCCGAAAGCTGAGTCCCCTCGTGTTTGATTCTGACATAGCCTAGCGCTGGCGACTATGCTCACTATATCCGCATTGTTCACCGGAACGACCCCGACGATCTGAAGGCATCGCTACTACTCAATCTAACGGGTATGGAAGCAATGATCTGCTCAGACAACTTTGAATTTGCCCCAACACATCTCGACGCGAATGGTCAGGTCCTGCTGCCAGCAGAAACTGTCAATCCATCTGTCCGTGCATGGTGCCCCCGTTCGCCTTCAACTGATAACGGAACCCAATTCACCAGCCAAAAGTTCAAGAACTTTGCCAAACGGTGGAACTTTCAACATGTTACTAGCAGTCCTGAGTACCCACAGTCCAACGGATTTGCTGAACACTCTGTTCGCAGCGCTAATCAACTCATGGAATGCTCCTACCTAGGAAAATCCAACGTCTACCTGGACCTGCTAAACCTGTGGAACAGTTCAAGAGTCAGTATTCTCGGTTCCCTCGCCCAACAATTAATGTCCCGCCAGACGCGTCCACCGCTCCCTGTCTCCCAGCAACAGCTGCAGCCTCAAGTCTGCTCTCCCACTGTGACACAAAAACGTGTGCAGTTTAAACGCAACCCGCAGAAGCGTTTCTATGACAAAACCAGCGAGACATTCAGACCACTTATGCAAGGACAAGTGGTGCGCCTACAAACTGACAAAGGACATACCAAACTGGGACATATTCATGGCCCCTCGAAGGAACCACGCTCCTACCTGGTCGAAGACGATGGTGTCCTCTACAGACGCAACCGTCAACACCTCGTCCGGCACCCCCGGGTCCTGGTGCCCCACCGCTCGTGTTCACACCAACGCCTGTTGCAGCTGTTCCATCACCTGCCGCGACCAAGTCCGCCCACTCCCCGTGTTGGTCTGCCCCTGCATCTCCTGCTGTAACCAGTACCCCAGGCTCCCCGCGTCGGTTCCCCCGCGGCGGTCTCTCCCCACAGGCCCATTGGTTCTCCTGCGGTATTACCAACCCCAGCCCCCATCTTTTCGGAAGGAAAGGGTGATGAGGCAGCCCCCTACTGCACGAGGACAGGGCGGGTTAGCAGGCCACCCGCTAGATATGGCGATTTTGTTTAACCCCACTATTATTCCCTCAGCTTACCGTTTAAAGTGGCTTAGTTGCTTTTTCATTTCTACAAGAAGAGATGTAGATTGGCTTAGTAATTGCGCCTAATGCATGCTTTATAGTGTAAGAACTCGCCTGCTGTCTTCAGTAGCTGCAGTAGACTGATTGTATGATGTACTGCTTATGTGCTGATGCCTGAACATTAAAGATGCTTATACCCCAACCAGTGTGAGAGTGAGGTACTTACACCCTCTTTCTCATCCAATTCCAACACATAAGAGGCAATTTCATAGAGGCCAATTTGCCTGCAAACCCACAAGTCTTTGGGATGTGGGAGAAAACCGGAGCACCCGGAGGAAACTCACACAGAGAGAACATGCTATCTCCACACAGACTGCAGCCGAGGTCAAGATTGAGCCTGGGTCTCTGGAGCTGTGAGACAGCAGGGCAAAGATGGATTGCAAGAATGGTTTGTATTTAAATGGATAGTCCTGGTGTTCGTGATGGTCGTTGGGGTGAGGGGACTGAAGCGATTGGGAACAATCCAGCACCCCATTCAGGATGCACATGTTTAATTGATGTATTATCATTAGTCAATTAAAAAATAACTGTTCTGCTGCCTTCACTTCATGCAGTCGTCTCCTTTTATGTCTCAGCCAGGTTTTATCTGAGGAATGTTCTGCAGCTAAAGAATAACAACTATTCAATTGGAGGAGAAAGAAAGCAGATTAGTAAATCATCCAATGGACCTACATTACACACTAGGCTTGAGCCACAGAATAGGACAGGCTATGGCAATGCCAGACTATGGGATGGGTTGAGCAGCTAATCTTTGGCACAGCTATTATCAGATCTGAAACAATTTGTATCAGACCGTCTAGAAAACACATTTTAATACTTAAGTTGAGGAACTTTGTGTTTGGCTCTGCATAATGAATATTTGTGCCAGCAGTTTCTGTGTTCAGTGTAATGATATTTGAAATGGATCATTGCAGGCACGCAAATCGCTATCAAAACATGGGGGGGGGACACAAATTCTTGGTGGCCGCGCGCACATGCGCACACTCACACACACGCACGTGGCTTCCGCCGTGGGCCCTGTGGACGGTAATTAGCAAAGATGGTAATTAGTGACTGTGTCGGCAGTCGCCGAAAAAATCACGTAAGTGGGAGAGGCCCTTTAATTTTCCATCGTCTTCAGCTCCCACTAGTCGAGATGCAGGTGTTTTGTGATAAAAGCATTGAAGCCTTTTCCTGGTGGATTCCCTTCTGAAATGTAGCAAACTGTATTGATCGTGATTGACTCCAGGTGGCTATTTTATTTCAAGAGTTAATACGTAATGGCAAGTATTATAAATGACACATATAAAAGAAAGCTAACAAACCAATGAAGAAACCACCATTGTTGGTATAATGTTCAGTAGCACGCGTCACCTGTTTGTCCTCTGGTTTAGTTGTGAACAGGTGTGTCGTTGTCTTGTGGATCGCTGAAAGAAATTACCTGTTAAATTTAATGTAATTACTAACAATCGAGAACAGCTTTTATAAAGCGTGAATTGCTACATTATTATATGCATACCATTCAGTTTCTGGAAAGATAAACCAGTGTCGTGGAATCATACGGAGAAAAATCGTGGGTGATGTTTCTGGTCGGGATCCTTCTTCAGACTTCAACCACAAGAACTGCTGCCTCACAGCGCCAGAGACCCAGGTTCAATCCTGACTTCAGGTGCCATCTGTGTGGAGTTTGCCCATTCTCTCTCTGACCATGTAGGTTTCCTCCTGTTCGAACAAGGGTCCCGACCCGAAACGTCACCCATCCTTTAACTCCAGAGAAGCTGCCTGGCCGTCTGAGTTACTGCAGCACTTTGCGTCTTTCTTTGGTATACACCAGCATCTGCAGTTCCTTCCTGCACACTCGTAGAATCATGTAATGGTTGTAACACTGAATGAGGCCATTCAACAAGTGGAGTCTATGAAGATTGTAAGCAAGGCAAATGTAAGTGGTCTAATTATTTTCAGAGTCTGAACTAGTTGACCATGCATGTGGGGCTGCAACTCCGCAGTATGCGGTCGGATGGGAACTGATTGCAAAATACATGTTTCACAAAACGTAGAGGGGACCTGTCCCACCCCGGGATTTCCGCCCCTGGATCATTGCAAGTGCAGCAGGGTGGAACATCTCAACCGTACCATGAGAAATGTTTTGTTCCCAACACAGAAGAAGCTCAACACAATCCGTCACAAAGCAACCTGTTTGATTGGCACATCATACTCACACCTGAAAATTAATTCTCTCCAAGAAGGATCAAGGCAAGGACAATTAAAGTTTGACAAAGTTCGACTATCTTTGATCGGACATTACTGGACTTTATCTTGCACTAAATGTTATTCATGTTATTCCCATTATCGTGTTTATGTACACTGTGGTTGGCTCGATTGTAATCGTGTATTTGGCTTTCCTCTGACGGGCTAGCACGCAACAGAAGCTTTTCACTGGAACTCGGTGCACGTCACAATAACTAAACTCAACTTATTATACTCCTTATACACTCATGACTCTGCAGCCAAATACCAGTCCAACTCAATTACAAGCTCACTGCAGTGGGTCGGATATCCAATCATGACGAGACGGAGTACAGGAAGGAGATTGAGAACCTCCTGAGCTTGGACCAAAACAACAACCTCTCCCTCGATGTCAGCAAGACAAAGGAGATTGTGATTGACTTCAGGAAGCAAAAGAATATACACATGTACCTTCGATCTTCCAGCATCTGCAGTTCCTTCTTGAACAAAGAATATACACACCCTGGTCTACATTGATGGTGCTGAAGTAGAGATGAAAGCTTCAATATACTTCCAATCTACCTCATTGGAGACCTTTGAACTATATTTAATCGGATTTTATCTTGCAGTAAATGTTGTCCCCGTATCGTTTATCTGTACATTAATACAGTTTCACAACGTAAGCTGTATCAAGACATTCAGGCCGCCCATGCCATGGTGGAAATCCCAGATTTTCTAACAAATGCTTTACTACTGGACTCCTTATGGACACCAGTATCGTTGCGTCGCAACTTCATTTCCACCTCCTTGCGTATAACCTACTTGAACCCCTCCAATCTGGCTTTCGCCCCCTCCAGAACACAGAATGCTCTCCTCAAAGTCCTCAACGACCTCCTCACCTCTGCTGACACTGGTTCCCTCAACATCCTCATCCTCCTCGACCTGAGCGCAGCCTTCGATACAGTGAACCATAACATCCTGCTCACCAGACTCAAAGACCTCGGCATTGAAGGTTCTGCACTCAGCTGGCTCAGTCCCTACCTTTCCAACAGATCCCACTTCATCTCTCTCCACAACCACACCTCTGCTACAGCCACAGTCACTCAAGGCGTTCCCCAAGGCTCCGTACTCGGCCCCCTCCTCTTCATCATCTACATCCTCCCCCTTGGTCAGATACTCCGCCACTTCAACCTGGACTTCCACTGTTACGCCGATGACACCCAGATCTACCTCGGCCCCCAATCCCCCCACCCCCCCCCCCCCCCCCCCCCCCCCCCCCCCCCCTCTCCCATATCAACTCCCTTTTTGTCAGCTATGAAAACCTGGATGCGACATAACTTCCTCAAACTCAACAGCGATAAGACAGAATTCCTCCTCATAGGCTCCAAAGCCACACTCAGCAAAATCAATAACCCCACTCTCACCATCGACGGCACCACTGTCTCCCCATCTCCCCAGGCCCGCAACCTTGGCGTGATCTTTGATTCCACCCTCTCCCTTGAGCCTCACATCCGCCATGTCATTAAAACCTCCTTCTTTCATCTCCGCAACATCGCCAAACTCAGACTCTCTCTCACACCTCCCGCTGCTGAAAGACTCATCCATGCCTTCATCTCCTCCCGACTGGACTACTGCAACTCACTTCTCCTTGGCATCAGCTCCACCTACATCAACCGACTCCAACTGGTCCAGAACGCAGCCGCCCGACTCATCACCCACACCAAATCCTGGCATCACATCACTCCAGTCCTCAAACAACTTCACTGGCTTCCCATCTCCCACCGGATCTACCTACAAAATCCTGGTCCTCACCTACAAAGCTCTCCACCATCTGTCCCCCCCATATTTCACTGACCTCCTCTCCCCCTACTAACCCTCACGGTCCCTCAGATCCACATCAGCCGGTCTCCTCTCCATCCACATCCAACCTCCACAGTTTTGGGGACAGAGCCTTCTCCAGGGCAGCTCCCAGGCTCTGGAACTCCCTCCCCCAACTGATCCGCAATTCCGTGTCCCTCACCATCTTCCAGTCCCACCTCAAGACCCATCTCTTCACCTCTGCCTATCCTTAGCCCCACGCCCCCTCCCTTTTCATCTGTGCATTAACTGCCTTATTATTGTGTTTTGAATTGAATTCTGTCTTTACTTTGTGTACTAGTCATGTCTCTACTATTTATTTCATTCCCCTTACATTTTTTGCCTCTACCTGCTAAATGTTTGTAAGGTGTCCTTGAGACTCTTGAAAGGTGCCCATAAATAAAATGTATTATTATTATTATTATTATTATTATTATTATTACTAGTGACAGAACATGAGTCATAGAATCATACAGGGTGGTAACAGGCCTTTCGCCCCAACTTGCCCACACAGACCAACATGCCCCATCTACATTAATCCCACCTAGCTCCTTGGACCCATATCCCTCTAAACCAACCCTATCTGTGTAGGGAAAACCCCAACCTTCTCAAGCTTGACAACATCTTTCCGATAACATGGTGACCAAAACTGAACACAATACTCTAAATGAGATCCTGGAATTCTCCAACATTATTCCAGAAACATCCCACTGCTGGGTTAATCTCTGGTGCAGGATCAGTGATTCATACATATCAAGGGGAGGAATGACTATGATGACCAAGGTAAGCGTAGGTGATAGAAACATAGAAACATAGAAATTAGGTGCAGGAGTAGGCCATTCGGCCCTTCGAGCCTGCACCGCCATTCAATATGATCATGGCTGATCATCCAACTCAGTATCCCGTACCTGCCTTCTCTCCATACCCCCTGATCCCCTTAGCCACAAGGGCCACATCTAACTCCCTCTTAAATATAGCCAATGAAGTGGCCTCAACTACCCTCTGTGGCAGAGAGTTCCAGAGATTCACCACTCTCTGCGTGAAAAAAGTTCTTCTCATCTCGGTTTTAAAGGATTTCCCCTTTATCCTTAAGCTGTGACCCCTTGTCCTGGACTTCCTTAACATCGGGAACAATCTTCCTGCATCTAGCCTGTCCAACCCCTTAAGAATTTTGTAAGTTTCTATAAGATCCCCTCTCAATCTTCTAAATTCTAGAGAGTATAAACCAAGTCTATCCAGTCTTTCTTCATAAGACAGTCCTGACATCCCAGGAATCAGTCTGGTGAACCGTCTCTGCACTCCCTCTATGGCAATAATGTCCTTCCTCAGATTTGGAGACCAAAACTGTACGCAATACTCCAGGTGTGGTCTCACCAAGACCCTGTACAACTGCAGTAAAACCTCTCTGCTCCTATACTCAAATCCTTTTGCAATGAAAGCTAACATGCCATTCGCTTTCTTTACTGCCTGCTGCACCTGCATGCCTACCTTCAATGACTGGTGTACCATGACACCCAGGTCTCGCTGCATCTCCCCCTTTCCCAATCGGCCACCATTTAGATAATAGTCTGCTTTCCTTTTTTTGCCACCAAAATGGATAACCTCATCTATATATTGCTTTTGCTTACATTTATTTTTAATTTTTTCAAGTGTGTTTGTGTTAGGTGTTTAAAAATAATTATTTCCAAAGGCTTTTGAATGTCTCTCAATACTTGTGAATGAATGAAAGCTGGGGAGAGGTTCGGGGGGAGAGCGGTGTGTGGGTGGAAATGAGCATGGGTGGCAATGAAGGACTGGCAGAGAGGGCGGTCAAAGCATTTTTGACTCAGAAGGATTTTATACGATCTGCCGCAGGTTGCAATTTTTGTCTACAACTCCCAACATTTTACAAGACCAGGCTGATGATGAGATTTAGGGCCAATATTTTGCATGTTAAATTGGCATCAACACGCAGACGGGGCTACCAGTTGTTTGTGTCAACTTCTGTTTTTATGTTGATCTTACCAGCCTAATTACCCTTTATTTCTTTTTATTTGAGCTTTCAACGATTGCTCCCTGGAGTTTAAGCTTTACTTACCAGAGAAGATTTTCCAAAAAATAACTGCCATCTGGTGTACCCAATAAATTGTGATAACTGAGAAGCTGAAACAGACCATGTAAAACAGCATACTCTGCGGAGCAATCATAAGACTCAATTCACGGGAAAAACATAATATTTTGTTAATTTTCTGATAAATCCGGAATCAAGTCAGGAATAGCCTGTTCCCCAGGGAAATCTGTCAACAGATTGACACAAAATGCTGGAGTAACACAGCGGGACAGGCAGCAACTCTGGAGAGAAGGAATGGGTGATGATTCGAGTCAAGGTTGATGGTCTGAAGAAGGGTCTTGAACCGAAACGTCACCCATTCCTTCTCTCCAGAGATGCTGCCAGTCCCGCTGAGTTACGCCAGCATTTTGTGTCTATCTTTGGTTTAAACCAGCATCTGCAGTTCGTTCCTACACCTGTCAGCAGATTGCTGGTTTGACTCAATCGTAGGAAGCTCAGAAAGATGCCTTGAATTCATCCTCCTGAATTCCATGCATCCCCACACTAGTAAATCTCAGATAATTGCGAGTCTGCCATAGAGTTCATCTCTTACGAAGGAATTAGCGGGTAATGTGAAGAATGCCTTTGTCTCTAAACTGCTATAGTATAGGGGAGTCAATGTATACAATAGCTCAGCCAGGTGACTTTGCCACCTCATTAAGCTTTCTTTATGTCAAAAAACAACCGCACGTTCATTGAAGAACAAGTAAACAGACGAGATAAGAGGAGAATGTAATGGGAGTGAAGGAGGCAAGTATGATTTAAAAGGAGAGAAGTTAGAGATTGAGGTCTTAAGGTCTTAACAAAGGAATGTTTGGAAAGGACAATAAAAATGTAATATGATACATTGAACCTAGAAAAGTGCAGCACTGGAACAAGCTCCTCAGCCCACAGTGCCCATGCCGAACATTATGCCAAGTTCAACTAATCTCCTCTGCCTGCAAGCGATCCATATTCTTTCATTCCATGCATATCAATGTGCCTGTCCAAAAGCCTCTTAAATGCCACTATCTTATCTGCCTCCACTACCATCCCCGGCAGTGGATTCTAGGCACCTACCTCCGTCTGTGTAAAAAAACCTGCCCTGTACATCTGCAAACTGTGCCTCTCTCACCTTAAAGCTCTGCCCCCTAATCTCTGACATGTCCACCCTGGGAAAACAATTCTGACTGTCTGCCCTCTCTATGCCTCTCATAATTTTATATTATTGTATACTTTTATCAAGATGCTGATTTGATGTTTTTAAAGAGGAAAATGCTGCTCATTAACTAACAAGCAATAAAGATTATAGGCATAGCTAGGAAAACCTCTTGAAAATCCTCCAATTCACTGGAAGGAAAAGCAAATCAACACCAGTGTCTTCACCCAGGTCAGCATCTTCAATATGACAGCTCCAAGTACACACTGTTGGCTACTTTGGGTAAGTCACATCATGTGTGGCTAGCACCTGGTTTCTGCTGCCAGTCCCGTTGAGTTAATCCAGCATTTTGTGTCTCTCTTCAATTTAAACTAGGATCTGCGGTTCCTTGAGTCACACAGAGACTGTTGAAAACACAATTAACTTTTATTCAGAAAAAGTAGACAAGCAGACATGAAAATACTTCAGTTTTTATACCACTTAAGTACAAGGGTAAAAGCAGATGGTCAAACACAATTTCAGTTTCAATAGTTAAATGTTCTTTACATAGTACTATGTTTACATTTTCTGTTGTAGGTAAGAATGTCAGTGTTCTATTTAGGACATATGACAATAAAACACTCTTGACTTGACTCTTGACTCTTGGCTTCAATATTTTGTGTGACAAATGGTTCCATAGACTTAAGGGCCTGTCCCACTGTACGAGGTAATTCAAGAGTTCTCCCGAGTTCTCCCCTGATTCGAGCTTGTGTAATGTACGTAGCGGGTACGCAGGGGCTTGTGCGAGAAAAAGTAACAATTTTTTTCATCAGTATTTTTTTACTCGTGGACATTTTTCACAGTGTTGAAAAAACGTCACGAGTTTACCGGTTTTCCCGAGTACCTACCGTTACTCGTACGAGCCGCTACGTGACATCCACGAGCTCCTACGTACCCGCTACGTACATTACAGAAGCTCGAATCGGGGAGAACTCTTGAATTACCTCGTACAATGGGACAAGCCCTTTACAGAGACATAAGGAACTGTGGTGGTTGGAATCTTGAATAAAAGACAATGTGCTGGAGTAACTCATGCTGCTTAACCCAATGAGTTACCCCAGAAATTTGTGCTTGTTTTCCATAGAAATACACCTTTATTACACATTTGCAATTGCACATTTACATTGAGAGTAGATCTTAACTCATAAGATCAACTCTGAATATTCAACCGAAGCTTGCTCCATCATTAAACAAGATTGTGGCGGATCCAATTGTAGCCTTAACCTTGCATCCGCTATCAGTGTGCTCCTTTCACATCCACACTGTTCAAGAATCTACCTCCCTCTGTTTTAAAAGTATTCAAGTATGTCCACTATCCTTTGAGGAAGACAAGAAAGTAACTTGAAAGCGCAACATTGACTAAGGTTTATTTTCTAATCACTGTGGTCATTATGAGGGAGGGCTGCATCCGTACCCATGTATATTCAAGCAGTGGTGGGGAGTGAAAGAAAACATACAGTACCAACTTGCTACCGAACCTATTAACGCATCGCGTTGGCAGAAAGATTTACCAGCAGATTTCTCTCATTTCCACCCACCCACCTCCCAAATCTCTGGTTATTTAGGGTGGACCTGAAATTAAATTATCACAAAATCCATGAACAAGATAGAGAAGGAACTTAGTTATGGTCTCTTTTGTTTATAATAGCAACACACATGGAACATTTTCTGCTTGTGTGCATTGCTTTCATGTATGTTTATGTGTATGATGCATGTATGCACGCACACAAACACACCCAGGCATGCATACACACACAAACACACACACACACACACACAAATGCACACACACAAACAAACACACACACACAAACACACACACGCACGCTTGCACGCACACACAAATTCAAACCAAGCTCAGTAAATAAGAAAGACTGTTGTCAAATAAGGGGAGAGTTGCCAGAGCTCAGGGGATGAGTGTGGCCAGGGGCTACAATTCAAATCCCTTTGCCCATGAGATAGAAATCCAATAATTTCTGCTGCAATCTAACAAACTGGCTCCAGTGTGACCTGGGGTCATCATTAGGACTTATCTGGTCAATGCACTCATTTTGAATCCCGGAATTGAAAGCTAATTGGCACTGAACAGAGGACTGCTTTTAGCTAGTTACGTTTTATTTTGTGAAAATTTTACAACCTCTTTCCTTAAGTCACCCCAAAATAGTTTATTGCTGCTTCAGCATGCATTGTTTTTTATCAAATGGAGTAACTGATTATAAACCAGATGTAAAAATCAAACAACATTTGTAAGTTTGTCAGAAGCTGCAGCCAGAAGCTATATTTTACACAATAGTAAATCGCATTGAGTAAATGACAGTGAGTGCTATTAAGAACAATTTCCTCAGGGTCTGTGTCAGGGAGTATCAAAGTCTTTGGTATAAATCTGATAAGTATCAGATTCACAAAGCAAAAGGCATACTGTAGTAATTTATAATCTGCCTAGTTGCCTGAGGCTAAAGCACAGTATCTTAGATGTACCCTTGTTGGAACATTACCTGCTTTTGTTGCAATAGACATTATGTAATGAACAGTGATTTACCACAAAATCATTTTTTAGCAATGTATAATATTGGACAATTTATTGTACAAGATGATAAGCAGTGACTATTTTTAAGTTTAGTATTAAAATTTGGCATTTTTACGTACTGCTTTGAAATTGCAAGTATCCAATAATCAATTCAATGGGTCCTGTCTAAAAATCATCCAATTACACCTCAAAATTGTTCAATAAAGTGCCATTGTCTCGACCTAAAAAGATTGTGGTAAATTTTATTTATATTTTAAGAACAAAGAAATTGGACATTAGTTCTGTTACTGCTACATAAATGAACAAAGCACTACATCATCTTGCAAAGATGGGAGTTGATTTTATAACTAGATATACATGAAGACTGCGCTCTGTAAATATATTTTAACAGACTGCATTAAAAAAAAATAATAAATGGATAACATAACCTCGACTTCCATCTCCACTTGCGATTCTCTCTGTAGATCCACAGCAATTGGCTCCTTTGGAAACAGAGCCTTTCTATCTAATAATCTTTTTCTAATAAATTGTCTTTGAGAGCTGAACATTTGCCAAGGACAGAACGCATATTTCTCATTGAAAAACTGTAGATGCTGGAAATCTGAAATTAAAACAGAAAATGCTGGAAACACAGAGCAGGTCAGGCATCACGTGTGGAAAGGTAAATGGAATTAATGTTTCAGGCCTGAGACCTTTGTCAGAATTGAGAATTGAGAGACAGTACATTTGGAAAATTGCAATCTTCTGGAGTGTGCAAATAAAGTACAAATGAAATGAAGTATATAAAATTATGAGAGGCATAGATAGGGGAGAGAGTCAGAAACTTTTCCCCCAGGATGAAAAAGTCCAACAACAAAGGGCAGAGCTAAATGGTGAAAGGGGGAAGGTTAAATGGAGATGTGCGGGGGGAGGTTTTTTACACAGAGAGAGGTGGGGGCCTGGGCGCATGGCCTGGGGGGGAGGAGGGGGGGGGGGGGCTGGAAGCAGATACGATAGTGATGTTTAAAAGGCTTTAAGATAGGTACATGGAAGTGCATGCAATAGAGTGGTATGGATCATGCACAGGCAGATGAGATCATTTGAACCAGGCATCATGTTCGGCACAAACATTGTGGGCTGAAGGGCCCATTCCTGTGCTGAATTGGTGTGTGTTCTAAGTTATTTTTCAGAAGCAGAGAAAGGTATCGAGGCATGGGTTAAAACAAATCTCTGACTAGATATATGAAGGTAGTTAATGAAGCAGTTAGAATCTGATTATGTTCTTTGTCTTGGTATTGGTATTGTTTTATTATTAGCATGTATACTGAGATGCAGAGCATAAGACACTGTTTCTGTGCTATCCAGGTAAATCGTATCATACATGAGTACAATTACACCATGTTTGGAGATGAGTTTGTTTGGGGATTATTGTGTTGCAGGCAGAGCAATAGCCAATAACTAGGAGTATGACGTAGCTGTTCCATGGACGAGTGTAGGGTCAGGGACATGAGTGCAGACAGTGCAATGTAAGAGACTTGAGGAAGTGAATCGCTGCTTCACCTGGAAAAACTGAATGACAGGGTGGTAAGAGGTGGAACACATCTCCATCATGGACTGAGCAGAACGGCCAGGTTCTGCAACAGCTTCTTCCCCCGAGCCATCAGACTCTTGAATTCCATATAATGTGCCGCCACTATTATCTATTTTATCTTTTTATCTATTTTATCCTTTTGTTATTTTATGTTGCACGGTGAGCCAGATGTAACGAAATTTCGTTCAGATTTGCATTTGTTGGTGTATTTTTGAATGACAATAAAGTCTTTGATTGATTGATTGATTGATTAATTGAAGTGCAGGTGTGACACCTTTTACAGCTGTGTGGAAAAGTGCCAAATAAAATTGGACGGTGTAGGTGGGGATTGAAGACCAGAGTAAGGGGACCTTCACAACATTTAAAGGGGAGGGGAGTGAAAAATGTGTCCAGTGTAATCTTGGTGGAGATAGCAGCGATTGGGAAGCATTTCCTTTTTCTCCATGTTTCTTTTGTTCGGGGAGATCAGGACATTCCAATTTCCTCCACATAGGTACCCTCACTGAAACACTGGAGCGTGGTAAGCTAACATGCCACAGAGAAGATCACTGTTTGCAGATCCATTACTCCTGCCCTGTTGATGCTCCACAATGGTTCATACAAGAAGCTATCCCCACTAACCGAGGCCCATAATGGGAACTGGTGAGCAACCAAGATGATATTAGGTAGGTTATTTAAAAGATAGATATGAAGTTAGATTTTTTTTTTTAAATAGACAGAAATATGTAGTGTCTGGAGTTCAGACTTCTAAGCAGGTGTAGTTTATACACCAGTGGTGGACAATTACATTCTGGGATTTGCACAAGGTCAGAACTGGAGGAACGCAGAGATTACAGAGGGTGGTAGGACTGACAAGAGACAAGAGACATTTATTGTCACATGCACCATTTGGTACAATGAAAATTGGGGCTGGAGGGTTACAATAGTAAGGACATTTGAGGTCATGGATGGATTGGAAAATGAGATGAATTATAGAATCAAGAAATCTCTGGACCAGAGCTCCAATAGGTCAGCAGATGTCGGGGTGATAAGTGAACATGGCATAGTGCAAGTTACCCAATACTGGGGTAGAATACTAGAATACTGGGTGCAGTCTGGTTGAGCATTGTTTTTCCAAGGACAAAAGGCGGGAAGTTGACCACAGGAGTGTTCAAATCATTCCAGATAGAAATGACTTCAGTTTATTGGTCATATAACACATCAATGCTTCTCACTGAAGGCAGCAGAACAACATGTAGCTTAGTCTGAATTTAAAATTATTAAGGGATTGGACACGCAAAATGCAGGAAAAATGTTCCCGATGTTGGGGAGTCCAGAACGAGGGGCCACAGTTTAAGAATAAGGGGTAGGCCATTTAGAACTGAGATGAGGAAAAACTTTTTCACCTAGAAAGTTGTTAATTTGTGGAATTCTCTGCCTCAGAAGGCAGTGGAGGCCAGTTCACTGGATGCATTCAAAAGGGAGATAGATAGAGCTCTTAGGGCTAGCGAAATCAGGGGAAATGGGGAGAAGGCAGGAACGGGGTACAGATTGTGGATGATCAGCCATGATCTTATTGAATGGCGGTGCTGGCTTGAAGGGCCGAATAGCCTACTCCTGCTCCTATTGTCTATGTATCTTGGTATCTATGTAAAAAGGTTGAGGTAAATTGTACCAAACATTCTATTGTAGTCTTTGCAGCAGCTATTATCATAATAGCATGTGTAAAGAATAACGTATAATGTGCATAATATTATTTATCATAGTTTTTTTTCCCTCTCCATCCACTGATGTGCCCCACGCTGATTGTCAAAAGACTTCAATCAGGGCAAACCCTATTTATATAACTGTCTGTTTAACTACAAAACAGCTGCCCATCAAATACGTATTCAAAACATTTCTTTGTTTGTATTTGAATCTTTTGGGCCTCTCCCTTGGGCAACTGGCTCAGACCATTGACTGATTGCAACTACTGTATGAAAATAAACTGAAAATACTCCTTTAGATTCATAAAGTCAAACAGCACATAAATAGGCACATCGGCCCAACTTGTCCATGACAACCAAGTTGCCGCAGCTAAGATGGCATCATTGATTGAGCCTTCAGGTGGAATATACTAGGAGAATTCTTTGTCGAGAAATTTAGGACAGAATTTAGCAGCCACTGCAGAATGTGAATGACTGCCTGTGCTAAGAGGCACCTGTCAAGAGCACGTCAGGTCAAAAGATATCAGAAACTTGTCCCCCTAATTTAGAGTCATAGAAAACAGGCCCTTCGACCCAACTTTCCCACACTGGCCAACACGTCCCAGCTACACTAGTCCCACCTGCCTGCATTTGGTCCATATCCCTCCAAACCTGTCCTATCCATGTACCTGTCTAACTGTTTCTTAAATGTTGGGATAGTCCAAGCATCAACAACTTGCTCTGACAGCTTGTTCCAAACACCCATCACCCTTTGTGTGAGAAAGTTACCCCTCAGATTCCTATTAAATCTTTTCCCCTTCACCTTAAACCTATGTCCTCTGGTCCTCGATTCACCTGCTCTGGGCAAGAGACTCTACCCGATCGATTTGTCTCGTGATTTTATACACTCTAACTTCTAAAAGGCTTCCCCTTTGCAATCCTAGCCAAGCTTTATAGAGAAATCTTAGTGTTGGATACAATTCAGAGAAGGATTGATGAACTAATGAATGGTTATCCCATGGGAAAAGCCGGACAGGTTAGGCTTGTATCTACCTAGCTTGAGATATACAAACCCCTGAGGTATCTTGATAAGGTGGATATGGGGAGAGAGTTTCTAATTGTACGAAAAATTGGAAATACGGGTAAATTATGAAAAATAAGGGGATCACCTATTTAAGATAAAGATGAGCATTTTTTTTTCCAAAGTGTCTCTCAAAGACTGGTGAAGCAGTGTTCAAATGTATTTAAAGCAGGGTTCGATGGATTCTTGATGAACAAGATGAAAAGCTACTGGATGTAAACAGGAATGTGTTGTTGAGGATGCAATTAGATCAGCCATGACATTAAATGATGGATCAAGCTCAGGGGTACTAAGTGGACCACATTTCCTAATTCATATGTTCAACTGTGGAATTTTTATCAAGGATTGATAACATGGTCAATAGTCCAGGTTCTGATCCAATGGAGGAAAGAGATACGATGTCAATATCCTTTGTCAAATGAGCACCCCCAGCATTGACACTACAGTTTTAATCAGTCATTCTCATTGATTGGCCAGATCACTCACATGCAGTCACTAACAGATACTTTCTTCTGAGTTCTGTCATAGGAGGAGATTAATGGACAGGCAGAGGTAAAGGTTCAAGGATGTTCAGTTTATAGTTTAGTTTATAGATACAGAGCGGCAACAGGCCCTTCGACCCACCGAGTCTGTATCGACCAGCAATCCCCGCACATAACACTACCCCACACTCACTAGGGACCATTTTACATTTATACCAAGCCAATTAACCAACAAACCTGTATGTCTTTGTTGGAGGAAACCGAAGATCTCGGTGAAAATCCACGCAGGTCACGGGGAGAACGTACAGACAGCAACCTTAGTCAGGATTGAACCCAGGTCTCTGGCGCTGTAAGGCAGCAACTCTACTGCCGCGCCACAACATCACCATCAACTCTGGGAAATCTTGACTCGTGACTGCTCTGTATGGAAAAAGAGCATGCAGGATGGGGCCGAGACTACAAAGTTCATGCATTGGAAGCATAGAAACATAGAAAATAGGTGCAGGAGGAGGCCATTCGGCCCTTCGAGCCAGCACCGCCATTCTTTGTGATCATGGCTGATCGTCCCCTATCAATAACCCGTGCCTGCCTTCTCCCCATATCCCTTGTCTCCACTAGCCCCTAGAACTATCTAACTCTCTCTTAAATCCATCCAGTGATTTGGCCTCCACTGCCCTCTGTGACAGGGAATTCCACAAATTCACAACTCTCTGGGTGAAAAAGTTTTTTCTCACCTCAGTCTTAAATGACCTTAAATGAAGCATACGAAAGTCCTATGTAAAGGGCAGGAGGGGAGGGGGTGTTAGCTCACAAACTACCCACCCACCCATACCATCAGTGAAATACCATCTGTGAAATAGTCTGTGGGTCTCACATTAGATTTATCAGTCACCTCAGAAAACTGAGAGTGAAAGCAAGTAATCCTCAACCAGAAGAATAAAACAATGGTATTCCCCCGACTATTCATTGACCAAGGGCTCCCTTACAACAAGAATAACCATTTTGCTGCACTTAATTAGAAATGTCCGCAGTCAACTCGCCTTTCACATTATGGTTTCCTAAACCTAATGCTTAAAGCCCAGTAATCTGTTTATTCTGTTGTTTCTACATGTAAGATAGAAATATGTGACAGTTAAGGGCTTTTGTAACCGTGCTGTGAGAGAGCATAGTTCTACGTGTATGATGGGATGTCTGAGCCCGATTATGGACGCGTGTTACGCATTTATCTGAACCACCTCACTTACATCTTTCTGCACAGTGGACATGAACATGTCAAATGGCCACTATTATCTCGTGCTTCATTAGCAGTTGTACCCAAACAGCTTGGTCTCCTGCTCTCAATATTATGGTCACACCTGTGTACTTGCAATTTCTGTGCATGCTCAGCATCCTTGTAAATCTTCTCTGCACTCTTTCCAGCTTAATGACAGCCTCCCTATTGTAGGGTGACCAAAACTGAACACAAAATTCCAAATGCAACCGCACCAATATCTTGTACAACTGTAACAGAATGTACCAACTTCTGTACTCAATACCCTGACTGATGAAGGCTAATGTATCAAATGCTTATTTACTACTTTATCTACCTGCAATGCCATTTTCCGATAACTGTACATCTGTACTCCTATATACCTCTGCTCTACACTTCCTAGGGCCCTACCATTCACAGCAAAGATCTTGCCCCAACTTGACTTCCCAAAAGGTCCAAATGTCAAACACCTCTCACTTATATACATTGAATTTTATTAGCAATTCTTCAACTCACTTGCCCAGCTGACCAAGATCCTGCTATAATTTTTGATCATTGTCTACGATGCCAACTACTTTTGTGTCATATGCAAACTTATGAATCTTGCCTTGCACATTCTCATCTGAATCGTTAATATAAGCTCAAATAGCAATAAGCCCATCTCTGATCCATGAGGCACTCCACTAGTCACAGTCTGAAAAACAACCTTCCACCTTCACCATCTGCTTCCTTCAAATAAGCCAAATCTGTGTCCAGGCAGCTAGCTCTCCTTGGATGCCATGCTATCTAATCTTCCAGAGCAGCCTACCATGCGGAACCTTATCAAAGGCTTTACTGAAGTTCATATGGACGTCTATGGCCTTGCCCTCGTCAATCTTCTTGGTTACTTCTTCAAAAAGCTCAAATCAGTGGATAGCACAGAGCTACTGCCTGACAGTCCCAGAGACTCGGGTTCGATCCTGGCTACTGGTGCTTGTCTGTATGGAGTTTGTACGTTCTCCCCGTGACAGCGTGGGTTCTCTCCAAATTCTTCTCGTTTCCTCCCACACTCCAAAGAAATACAGGTTTGTAGGTTAATTGGGTTAGTATAAAAATGTAAAAAAATGTGTCCCTAGTGTGTGCAGGTAGTGTTAATTTGCCGGTATCACTGGTCGGAGCAGACTCAATGGGCCGAAGGGCCTGATTCTGCCCTGTATCTCTAAACTAAACTAAACTAAATTCATGAGACATGTTCTCCCATGTCACCATAACTACATAAATCCAAGGTACACAAAAAAGCTGGAGAAACTCAGCGGGTGCAGCAGCATCTATGGAGCGAAGGAAATAGGCAACGTTTCGGGCCGAAACCCTTCTTCAGACTACATAAATCCATGTTGACTATATTTATTCAGCCTTTGTCTATCCTAATGTACTGTATATACAGCTTATGCCTCAGAATCCTCTCCATAAACAAACCCACTACTGATGGTACGTTCACTGGCCTACAGTTCCCTCGCTTTTCCTTACAAACCTTCTTAAATAGAGGCTCAACATTCACGCAGACATTTAGAATCCATTTGGTTTTCTTCTTCCCACCTTCTTCCTCCCACCCTCCAGCCTTCTGGCTACTCCTCCTTTTCCCTTTCTTGTCCCCACCCCCCCCCACCCCCGATCAGTCTGAAGAAGGGTTTCGGCCCGAAACGTTGCCTATTTCCTTCGCTCCATAGATGCTGCTGCACCCGCTGAGTTTCTCCAGCTTTTCTGTGTAACCTTGGTTTCTTCTTAATGTTATCTGCCAGACCTATCTTTTGCCCCTTTTTCTCCTCCTGGTTTTCCATTTACATATGCTCCTCAATACCCTCAACTCCTCCATGGATACATTTTAATTTTATTTTTATTTATTTTATTAATCATGTTTCTAGGGGTATCTAAATTTTATTAGTTGTTTAAATTATGACTATTGGATGGAAGCTGCATACCAAATCTTGTTGCACCTATGTGCAATGACAATTAGAATATATTATTATTATTATTATTATTATTATTATTATTATTATTATTATTTTTGATCCCAGTTGCCTATAACTGGCCCATGCCTTCTTCTATTTCCTGACCAGAGCCACAATTTATATCACCATCCAGGCATTGTTATTCCCACCTTCCTTGCCCTTCACTTTACAGGAGCATTTGAGCTGTATTTAGTCACTTTTTGTCCTCAGTAAAGTGCTTTAGTCAATGAAGTACTTGATTGCTTATCTTTCAGATACAGCGTGGAAACTGGCCCCTCGGACCGCCAAGTCCACGCTGACCATCGGTCACCTGTACACTAGTTCTATGGCCTACGCATTAGGGGCAATTTACAGAAGCCAATTCAACTACAAACCTACAAGGCTGTGGAATGGTGGGAGGAAACCGGAGTACCCAGAGGAAAGAGCTAGGTTTTACCTAATCCTATCAACAGCTCTACTTGTTCAACAGCCAAAATCCTTGGTTTAAGCTACATTGCCAAAGACCCAGTGGGGTTGCAGGTTTTGAAGGTTGCCAATGTATTGCCTTGTTTGTGAAATGAACAGTGAGGTATCACTCAATCATTGTGACTTTGCGGGTGAGTCAGGTTCAGGAAATCCTTCCCGAGTCATAGATTCATATATCTATACAGTGTGGAATCAGGCCCTTCTGCCCACCTTGTCCATGCTGACCACATTAGCATCTTGGGCTTGTCCCATTTTTCTTGCATTCGGCCCAAAGGCTTCTAAACACTTCCTATTCATATATCTGTCCAAATGTCTTTTAAAAGTCGTAATTGTATCCAGTTCTATATCCACCTTTGTTCTCACCTGATCTGATTCAGTGATTTAACAGTTCTTGAGTCTCAGTCATGGAGTCCTACAACATGGAAACTGGGCCTTTGGCCAATTCAGCCCATATAGACCAGGAAGCACCCATTTACCCTAATCCTATAGAAATCCAAGTTTTAGTTTTTCCACATTTCCACCAACTCACCCCTGCCATTCACCTACACACTAGAAGCAAACGTACCAACCCTAGTCAGTAAACCAACCAAACTGCAAATCTTGGTATGTTAGAGGAAACCAGGGTAGTGATAGAGAGAAAGAGAATGCAAACAGGATCTTCTGCCAACCAAACCCACACCAATGTCAACAAGTAATTTACACAGATTCTACATTAATTCCAGTTTTATTTTCACCACCTAGAGAAACCTCAGAGGTCTTGGGGGGATCATGGGGCATCATCACAATGGTGCAGCAAGTTGCCTCACAGCGCCAGAGAACTGGGTTTGATCCCAACCTCGGATGCTGTCTATGTGGAGTTTGCCTGTTATACCTGTAACTGCGTGGGTTTCCTCTGGGTGCACCGGTTTCCTCCTGCATCCCAAGGATGTGCAGATTTGTACGTCAATTTGCTGCTGTAAATTGGTTCGAGAGTGTAGGAAGTGGATGCTATAGTGGGAGAACAGAGATCTGGTGTGGACAGGTGATCAATGGACTGCATGGACTCAGTGTTCTGAAGGGCCTGACTCCACACTGTATATCTGTATAAATACATATGGTCTCCACCCAGGATATACCAGGTCCAGTTTGAACCTGGGACACTGGAGCTGTGAGGCAGCAGATTACTACCTGAGCCATTCTGTTGTACTAATAAACGTGAATAAAATGATGGTTCCTCTGCATAACTTGTCCCAGACAAGCTTGTTGTTCATCCAGAGGAATTGCCAAGGCCTGCACTGTTGCTCTCTGCAACTAAGGTGCTACAGAAAAGGGCCCACAAGTGTATCCATATGTAAGTGCAGATAGTCACAAAAAGCTGGAATAAGTCAGTGGAACAGGTAGCATCTCTGGAGAGAAGGAATGGGTGATGATTCAGGCAAAGACCCTTCTTCAGACTGAGAGTCAGGGGAGAGGGAGCCATATGGAAGGGTAAGGTGTGAAAACACACATCACCCAGAGAGTTGTGAATTTGTGGAATTCTCTCGCATAAGGCAGTAGAGGCCAATTCACTGGATGAATTTAAAAGAGAGTTAGATAGAGCTCTAGGGGCTAGCAGAATCAACAGATAGGGGGAGAAGGCAGGCACGGGTTACTGATTATGGATGATCAGCCATGATCACAATGAATGGCGATGCTGGCTCTAAGGGCCGAATGGCCTCCTCTTGTACCTATTTTCTATGTTTCTAAACGGGACGATGACGAAGGAAATGTAGAATGGTACATTGTTATATGACGGGAAACATAGAAACATAGATAGAAAATAGGTGCAGGAGTAGGCCATTCGGCCCTTCGAGCCTGCACCGCCATTCAATATGATCATGGCTGATCATCCAACTCAGTATCCCGTACCTGCCTTCTCTCCATACTCCCTGATTCCTTTAGCCACAAGGGCCACATCTAACTCCCTCTTAAATATAGCCAATGAACTGGCCTCAACTACCTTCTGTGGCAGAGAATTCCAGAGATTCACCACTCTCTGTGTGAAAAATGTTTTCCTCATCTCGGTCCTAAAAGATTTCCACCTTATCCTTAAACTGTGACCCCTTGTTCTGGACTTCCCCAACATTGAGAACAATCTTCCTGCATCTAGCCTGTCCAACCCCTTAAGAATTTTGTAAGTTTCTATAAGATCCCCCCTCAATCTTCTAAATTCTAGTGAGGTGAGGGAAGGTGACAATGAAACTAATCAGAGAATTAGGATGGGGAGGGGACGGAGAGAGTGGGAACGCAAGGGTTAGTTGAAGTTAGAGGAATCAATACTCATACCGCTGGGGTGTAAGCGGCCCAAGTGAAATATGAGGTGCATTGATTCCCTCCAATTTGCATTGGGCCTCACTCTGACAGTGGAGGAGGCCCAAGACGGAACCGTCAGTGTGGGAATGGGAGGGGGAGTTAAAGTGTTCAGCAACCGGGAGATTGGATAGGCCTAGGCAGACTCAGCAGAGGTAGAAACATAGAAACATAGAAAAGTAGGGGCAGGGTGAAGGCCATTCGGCCCTTCGAGCCAGTACTGCCATTCAATATGATAATCTATAATCAGTACTTCGTTCCTGCTTTTTCCCCATATCCCTTGATTCCTTTAGCACTAAGAATTAAATCTAACTTTCTTGAAAACGTATAGTGAATTGGCCTCCACTGCCTTCTGTGGCAGAGAATTCCACAGATTCGCAATTCTCTGGGTGAAATTATATTTTCCTCATCTCAGTCCAAAATGGCCTCCCCCTTATTCTTAAATAAAGGGTGTTCAGCAAAGTGAGTTGCAGGGCTGACAGGGGAACAATGGACAGGGGGTGGACACACTGCTCTGTGGGCAGCAGGCATGCTCTGTCCATCGCCTTTCTTGTATATTCATTGCACAAATAGAACAAGAGAACTCAGGATCAACCTGGCTGATTGTAGGATGGGAGGAAACGAGATTCATGTGGAGGAACCATTTAAAAGCAGACACATATTTCAAATGCTTGTTTTCCCAGCCACAAAAGATAAGTTTGTCCCAATTGTAAATATGGAGTTGTATTAAAAAAAAATCAAGAACATTCTCACCCACTTGCTGAGGGACACTGATAGGCTGGAAATAGTCAATCGTAAGGTATAACCTTATACAATACAATACAATACAATACAATTTATTTGTCGTTTGGACCCCGTTGAGATCCAAACGAAATGTTGTTTCTGCAGTCATACATACAAAACGAAAAAGACCCAAGACACAACACAATTTACACAAACATCCTTCACAGCGCATCCTCTCCTCGCTGTGAAGGAAGGCAAAAAAAACCCATATCTCTCCCCTGCACTCCCCTCTCCCCCCCATGTCAGAGTCAAAGACAGAGTCAAAGCCCCCAGCGGGCGATGTTAAATGTCCCGCAGCCATTAAAGCCACGCCGGGTGATGCAAGGCCAAGCACCGGGTCTTGGTGTTGGAGCCCCGGCGGGCGCTCACAAAGTCCCGCGGCAATTCCAAGCCGCACGGGGCAGGGATGTAAGGCCCCGCTCCAGGTAATCTTCAACCCCGCAACTCGGGCGGGAGAAGTCGCCGTTGCGGAAGCCCTGAAAAGCGGTCTCCAACCAGGGACCCGCGGGCTCCCGGTATTTCTGTCCACAGACCTGCGGTAGGAGCTTCCGAAACTCCGGGGGTCGGGCCACAGCAGCGCTCCACCACAGCTCCACCCGCTCCGGACTCGGCCAGCTCCGTGAAGGTGAGTCGTCCGCAGCTCCGCGACTGGAGCCCCAGGTCGTTCCTGCTGGAGGCCGCTCCACGTAGCAGCCCCAACGACAACGGAGACCCGACAAAGAAAAGGTTGGGTCTCCCGTGCAGGGGAAAGAATTTAGAGTTTCCCCCACCCCCCGCCCCCCACACACATACCCCGACAAAAAATAATTAAAAACTACATTTAAACGAAACAGAAAATAATTAAAAAAACAGACGGATTGCAGAGGCCGCTGCTGACGAGAATCGCACCGCCCAAGACAAAAAAATGAAGAACACTTGCATTATATCCTTTGAGATGCAATTTGACCTTAGTTTAGTTTATACAGCGTGGAAACAGGCCCTTCGGCCCACCGAGTCTACATCGACCAACGGTCCCCGCGCATTAATACTGTCCTACACACACTAGGGACAATTTACACTTATACCAAGCAAATTAACGTACAAACCTGTACGTCTTTGGAGTGTGGGAGGAAACGGAAGATCTCGGACAAAAACCCACGCAGGTCACGGGAAGAACGTACAATCTCCGTACAGACTGCACCCGAAGTCGAGATCAAACCCTGGTCTCCGCGCTGCAAGTGCTTTAAGGCAGCAACTCTACCACTGCGCCATCGTGACACCCTTGCTTTCTACTTTCAAAAATGAAGAACACTTGCATTATTTTATGAAAAAAGGCTTACATGGAGGTTTAAATATTATTGTTTCTCTACATTTTTCTCACCAGGAATTTCGGCAAGAATCAAAACCACTCGATGTAACAAATCGCATCGTGTCCTTAACAAATACCACTCTGAAAATTTGAGAAGTTTATTTGTTTTCCAAGGAGAAATCCTGTGACGGAAATCTCAACCAAACTATGAATCGTTAGTAGAATAGCCAAAGATGACTTCTGTTAATGTTTCTGCAGTCATAATATTGCACTAGAGACCCACAGGACATGTTTGGAGCCAGCCACTAGTCCTTGAGATGTTTCTGAGGCTGCAAAATCCTTTCCTTAATGATGTAGCTGTCAATTCTGGAGACTAACTCAACCAGCCAATAATCTCTTGATAATTCAGAAATAAGATTTTCAATAAGCAGAGTACTGCTGCAACATTTCAATGATTCTTAAAAAAAGGAAGCTTTGTTTAATATAATTACACATCCTGTCTGTAATAGTACTTTTTAAGGTAAGATAATGTGAATGATTGCTGCAATATTCTGCCTTCAGGTTTTGATTAATCTCTAATGGTTCAGGATCTTTTATTTTGCTGTAAAGATGGTGACATGTGATTATAAATGCCGGATTGTAATAAATCTAGGTTTTATACAGTGTGTTTAATTCTATTGATGCTATTAGAGACACTGAGCGCTCAAGCTCTTTGGGAAAAGTAAAGGAGAGAGGCTGCTATTGATCAGGAAAAAACAGCAGGAGGAATATTAAGTGGCTCAGCTGAGTGCCTTTTTGGCTGAGCATTTGCCTCGCTGTGAAGCAGGACAACTGGTCTCAGAGACTGATGCATAAGCTGCTGACTCCAGTTAGGGCGTCTGATATGCCTTTAATAATCTGAGCATGATGCAAAGTGAGCCCTCACCAGCCGGACAGTCTCCACCCTGCCATCATACTGTACAATTATTGGGTTTTGGTCAGACTCCAGAGAAAAGCTGATCAATGCTCCAGGATATTAGGATGCCTCTTCAGCTCTTTTACTCTCAGTCTGCAGGAGCTGATTAGCTTTCACAAAGGTCTCTAGACGAAAGATTCAAATGCCTCAGGGTGACTGGCTCTGACCAGCCACCTCAGAACTGCAGTGCTGCTCAGTGTAGTATCAGATTGATGAGAAAGACAAGATCAGAGCTCAACAAAGCACTGCTAACTATCTTAATTGCCTAATAGCTTGACATTTAAACATATTCCTTTCGTACAATGTCCTTACATCAGCCGATATGTTACGCGATAACATATCTGCCCCATATCTGTCATACATGTATTTGAGCTGTCACCACTGGATCATATTTTGACATAAATCTAACAGCAAAATTCTCTGGGGCACTTTTCAGAAATTGTGATGGAGTATGTTTTAATGGTAGATTAATATTGTATTGTGCATGGGGTTCACTTAACTTTGACTTCTTTTCCCATCTGCTATTGTTTACTCACTTCTCTCGGAACATAGAATGAATCACCAGGTCAGTCTAATCCAGCCTGTCTCCCAGTGTCGCTCAGTAGTTGTGGATGGAGACTAGTTAGAGTGCTCCAATTGTCTTTGTGTTTATTTAAGATTGCAAAGATGGTGAGATCTCTGCGACGATAGTTATTGATAGGCACTAAAAAATCAGCTGTTGGAAATCTGAAACAGAAACAGAGAGTGGTGGGAATACTTATCAGGTCAAGCAGCATTGGAGAGGGGGGATACTTTGGATCAAGGACCCTTCCCCACAGGTGGAAAATTGGGATGTCGTGCATATTTTAAGTTGCAGAGGGGAAGGTGGAGAGAACAGAGTGAATACCTACGACTGCGTTTCTCTGTTTTCTTCAGTCTTTTCTACTATTCATTGTTTCTCCCTATTTTTCAATTAAGAGTTTAAAAGATGTAAACCCTATAGAAACATAGAAAATAACAGCCATGCAGGATTAGGCCATTCGGTCCTTCGAGCCATTCAAAATGACCATGACTGATCATCCAAAATCAGTACCCTGTTCCTGCGTTCTCCCCATATCCCTTGATTCTGTCAGCCCACAGAGCTACATCTCTCTCTTGAAAACATCCAGTGAATGGGACTCCACTGGCAGAGAATTCCACTGATTCATAACTCTCTGGATGAAAAACAAATCCTCATCTCAGTCCTAAATAGAAACATAGAAACATAGAAAATAGGTGCAGGAGTAGGCCATTCGGCCCCAGGGTACTATCCTGTACCCGCTTTCTCTCCATACCCCCTGGTCCCTTTAGCCACAAAGGCCACATCTAACTCCCTCGTAAATATAGCCAATGAACTGGCCTCAACTACCTTCTGTGGCAAAGAATTCCACAGTTTTACCACTCTGGAATTTTGCTATTGAAATGGCCTACCCCTTATTCTTAAACTGTGACCCCTGGAGCCCCCAACATCGGGAATTTTTTTCCTGCATCTAGCCTGCCCAATCCCTTCAGAATTGTATATGTTTCTATAAGATTCCCTCTCATCCTTCTAAAGCCCAGTCGATCTATGGCTGTTATTTGTCTTCCATTACCAACAGCTCTCTGAATTTATTAGCTTGCTTATCTTCGGTGAGGCAAGATGGGAATCAACCATTGGCTGCTTTTGCCTCTTTGATTAGACCAAATGAGACCTTCTACATCTGGATGTTCTGGGTAGTTTTACTACAGTGCTACTGCTCCCCTTGATTTGAATGCATGTTAAGGAATATTTCACTGCAGCACAGGATCTTCAGTTATATGCACATTCATAGAAACATAGAAATTAGGTGCAGGAGTAGGCCATTCGGCCCTTCGAGCCTGCACCGCCATTCAATATGATCATGGCTGCTCATCCAACTCAGTATCCTGTACCTGCCTTCTCTCCATACCCCCTGATCTCTTTAGCCACAAGGGCCACATCTAACTCCCTCTTAAATATAGCCAATGAACTGGCCTCAACTACCCTCTGTGGCAGAGAGTTCCAGAGATTCACCACTCTCTGAGTGAAAATTGTTTTTCTCATCTCGGTCCTAAAAGATTTCCCCCTTATCCTTGAACTGCGACCCCTTGTTCTGGACTTCCCCAACTTCGGGAACAATCTTCCTGCATCTAGCCTGTCCAACCCCTTAAGCATTTTGTAAGTTTCTATAAGATCCCCCCTCAATCTTCTAAATTCTAGCGAGTACAAGCCGAGTCTATCCAGTCTTTCTTCATATGAAAGTCCTGCCATCCCAGGAATCAGTCTGGTGAACCTTCTCTGTACTCCCTCTATGGCAAGAATGTCTTTCCTCAGATTAGGAGGCCAAAACTGTACGTAATACTCCAGGTGTGGTCTCACCAAGACCCTGTACAACTGCAGTAGAACCTCCCTGCTCCTATACTCAAATCCTTTTGCTATGAATGCTAACATACCATTCGCTTTCTTCACTGCCTGCTGCACCTGCATGCCTACTTTCAATGACTGGTGTAGTAGTAATGACAGAGGGTAGTCGAGGCCAGTCATTGGCTATATTTAAGAGGGAGTTAGATGTGGCCCTTGTGGCTAAGGGGATCAGGGGGTATGGAGAGAAGGCAGGTACGGGATACTGAGTTGGATAATCAGCCATGATCATATTGAATGGCGGTGCAGGCTCGAAGGGCCGAATGGCCTACTCCTGCACCTAATTTCTATGTTTCTATGTTTCTATGTCAAGTAGTCAGGCAAATCATGAGAGGAATAAATTGGGTAGATGCACAGAATCGCTTGCCCAGAATAAGGGAATCGAGGACCAGAGGACATGGGTTCAAGGTGAAGCGGAAAATGTGTAACAGAAATCTGAGGGGTAACTTTATCACACAAAGGGTGGTGGGTGTATGGAACAAGCTGCCAGAGGAGGTAGTTGAGGCTAGGACTATCCCAACGTTTAAGAAACAGTTGAACAGGTACATGGATAGCACATGTTGGAGGGATATGGACCAAGCGCAGGCAGGTGGGACTAGTGTAGCTGGGACATGTTGGCTGGTATGGGCAAGTTGGGCCGAAGGGCTTGTTTCCACACTGCATCACACTATGACTCTATGACTATCTATGGAGAACATGGACAGATGACATTTTGGGCCAGGACCCTTCTTCAGAGTCAGTCACCTATTCATGTTCTCCGTAGATGCTCAGTATTACTGACCCTCTGAGTTACTCCTGCTCTTTATAATTTTGTATCTACACGAAATAAATAATCCTGGTATTTACTGCTGCTCAGAGAATATTAAAGAATTACAATTTCTTCCTTTGCCCAGGATAGTCCCGAATCCAAATTCCTGCTGTTAATTGAACATTCATTTTTGGTTTACAATGCTCTCTGTAATATCTGCTACTTGAAGATGTCTTGAATCCTGTCCATAATATCATTTATGTGCAGGAAGGAACTGCAAATGCGGGTTTACACCAAAGATAGACACTAAATACTGGTGTGTTCATTTTGTGACCCATAATGTCATTTAAATGACTTTGTCAAATTTTCTTCCAGCAGGCTCCTGGAAAGCACCTGAAGACAATTAATTACACAATTCTGCAGTAAAAATGAACATTGTTATTTTTGTGGTTTCAGACACATCCTTCAAACGAGGCACACTGTCGTATAGGTTTGCACATCTGTGCTTGTAGCTTAAGATTGACGTAGTTCACAGTCATCTAATTCAGTCTATTTCAATATGCATGTGTGGGAACTGGCATTTTGTTAAAGTATTCTAACACAGGATGCTGGTTGATTTGTACCACAGAGAACCCCAACTTTACCAAAAAACGAGTTAAAAAAACACCTCACTAAGCCAATCACAAGATAATAGTGGCTTGTAAAAGTAATTTGATCAGTTTCACTTGAATAGTCACAGAGTCGTACAGCAGGGAAGCAGGGCCTTCGTTACTTGCCCATGCTGATCAATCTCTCTCTAAATCTTCCCTATCCATACACCTGTCCAAATGTCTTTTCAGAGTTTCCAAAAGTTTTCAATTCCAAATGATCATCAAGAACTTTATTCCATACAAAGATCATTCTTTGGTATAGGCCTTGCTTTTATGTAATAAGGCAAGAAATATCATAATTGTTAGTCTCTTATATTGATCAGCCATGATCATATTAAATGGCGGTGCAGGCTCGAAGGGCCGAATGGCCTACCCCTGCACCTATTTTCTATGTTTCTATGTCTATGTTTCTATACCTCTCAATATTTATTCCAGATAATATTAATACAGATATAGATTGGGAGAATTATAAAATGGCTCAACAAATGCTGCCATGTGCTTAATATTATCTCGAGCAATAAAATAAACTCTGAAGAATTCCAATATTCTGGTTCCTTTAACTGAAAGTCCAGCAGGTTTTGGTCTGACCAAAGTACAACTTTCACCAAGTTAAAGCTCCTTCAGCAACAGATGATTTTTTTTCTCCATGTGGATCCTCACAACAGCTCATAAAGCAGAGTTCTGTGTTACGCAACTGCTAAGAATGTACCTCAACAATGATGTCCATTTTCAGTTCATCTTGGCAAAAGTGCTGTTTGACAGGAGATAAATGATGTCAGCACTGCATTTATCTTGAACGGGACTGGGACATAATGGGACTGAAAGTCTAGCTCCACCAATGACATTGACAATCTGCTTAAGAAACCATCTGACTGCCTCCTTCTCTCGCAGGGCCTCAAGGATGTTTCGTACAGACCACAACCTGAATAAATTGCGGTCAAACATGTCTTTCCACACCTTTCTACAAAAGACATTTAAAAGATATTTGCGCAAGTACATGGATAGGAAACATTTACAGGGATGTAGGCCAAATACAGGCAGGTCACAGAGTCATAGTCATAAAGTGAAACAGTGTGGAAGCAGACACTTCAGAATAACTTGCCCACACCCAACATGTCCCAGCTACACAAGTCCCTCCTGCCTGCGTTTGGTCCATATCCCTCCAAACTTGTCCTATCCATGTACTTGTCTAACTGCTTCTTAAATGTTAGGATAACGTTCAACTACCTCCTCTGGCAGCTTGTTCTATACACCCACCACCCTTTGTGTGAAAAAGTTACCCCTCAGATTCCTATTAAATCTTTTCCTCTTCATCTTAAACCAATGTCCTCTGGTCCTCAATTCACCTACTCTGGGCAAGAGACTCTGTGCATCTATCCGATCAATTCCACTGATGATTTTATACACTTCTATAAGATCACCGCTCATCATCTTGAGCTCCAATGAATAGGAACCCAGCCTACTCACCCTCTCCCTGTAGCTCACACCCTCTACTCCTGGCAACATCCTCATAAATCTTCTCTGTACCCTTTCCAGCTTCTAGCTGGGTGGGACAAGCTTTGAAGGCCAGCATGGACAAGTTGGGCAGAAGGGCCTGTTTCTGTATTGTATTGTTCTGTGGCACAGTGGTTCTAACGGTCAGGGGGTACAGCGTAGTCCAACTAAGTGGAATGTTCTGTAGCCACAAGGCTGCAGAAAGTGGTAACCACTGTCTTGTCCATTAATAACCATATAACCATATAACAATTACAGCACGGAAACAGGCCATCTCGACCCTTCTAGTCCGTGCCGAACACGTATTCTCCCCTAGTCCCATACACCTGCGTTCAGACCATAACCCTACATACCTTTCCCGTCCATATAACTATCCAATTTATTTTTAAATGATAAAAACGAACCTGCCTCCACCACCTTGACTGGAATCTCATTCCACACAGCCACCACTCTCTGAGTAAAGAAGTTCCCCCTCATGTTACCCCTAAACTTCTGTCCCTTAATTCTCAAGTCATGTCCCCTTGTTTGAATCTTCCCTACTCTCAGTGGGAAAAGCTTATCCACATCAACTCTGTCTACCCCTCTCATCATTTTAAAGACCTCTATCAAGTCCCCCCTTAACCTTCTGCGCTCCAAAGTAATAGTATTCATCTCACCACCACCGAAGGGATTTACAGGAGGCGCTGCCTCAAGATGGCAGCTAATATCATCAAAGACCCACATCACTCTGACCATGCTCTCATCTTATTGCTGCCATTGAGATGAAAATCACGAACCTGTGAACCGTAAGCGCCAGATTAAAGGACAGTTTCTTTCTATCAGCTATTAAACGCTTGGATCCTGAGCATTCTTAACCACAAACCTACCTCATCAATAAACTACCATGGAACTTGAAGTAGTTTGCACTACATACTTTGGCTTTCACTGTCATGGTCTGGTTTACCCAGAATACTATTCATTTATTGTATATTTATTTGTTGCATTATAGAGTTAATGTGCCGGTAAAAGCTGCAGCAAGTAAGAACATCACTTTTAGTTTACAGTTTAGCTTTAATATTATCATGCATACAAAGTACAGTGAAAAGCTTTTTTGTTGTGTCCTATCTAGTCAGCGAAAAGACTACATGATTACAATCAAGCCATCCACAGTACACAGATACAGGATAAAGGGAATAATGTTTCGTGCCAGATAAGGTCCTGTAAAGTCCGATAAAAGATAGGGTCTCCAATGAGGTAGATGGTAGGTCTAGTTGGTGATAGGATAATTCAGTAACAACCTGATAACAACTGGGAAGAAACTATCCCTGAATCTGAAGGTATGTGTTTTCGTACTTCTGTGCATCTTGCTTGAAGGGGGAGGGGAGGAGGGAGTGACCCAGGTCCTTGTGCATATGATAATTAAACACTCTTGACTCTAGACATTCTATCTCGGATCAGACTAAGCTTGAGTCCCGAGGCAATAACATGAATACCCGTAGATTGCGGCAAGGCTTACACACTATTACAGACTACAATTGAAAGATGAGCAGTGTCGCTGGCAACAAATGGCCCACCACAATGAACTCAATGTACTCTACCTCTACTTCGAACAGAAGGTTGGTGGAGGAAGGGCACCTTCCCCGGCAGTTTTAGGTGTGCCTGTATCAACAGTGGCAGATGGCTGCTGGAAGATCTGTGACAGATGTAAGATCGGTCTTCCTGAGAGAGGCTCGGCGTGGTCCAGATGGAGTCCCTGGCCACATCCTCAGAACCTGTGCAAATCAGCTGGTGCAGGTATTCATAGGCATTTTTTATCTCTTGCTACTTTGTTCTGCAAACCCCATCTCCTTTTGCAATCTCCACCTCCCCATCACTATCATCCTGGTGCCAAAGAAAAGCAAGGTAGGATGCCTTCACGACTATCAGCCAGTGGCTCTGACATCCACCATCATGCCTGAAGAAGGGTCTCGACCCGAAACTTCACCTATTTCCTTCGCTCCATAGATGCTGCCTCACCCGCTGAGTTTCTCCAGCATTTTTGTCTACCTTTTGCCCACCATCATGAAGTGCTTTGAGAGACTGGTGATGGCAACTAAACTTGATCCACTGCAGTTTGCCTGTCAATGCAAGAGGAATACAGCAGATGCCATCTATTTGGCCCTAAATGCATCTTTGGCGTCTAGTTAACGTGGACTCCTATGTTAGACTCCTATTCATCGACTATAGCTCTACCTTCAACATCAGAATCCTATCCAAACTCATCTCCAAACACGTGAACCTCGGAATTAGCTCCCACAGACCACGGTCATTGAGGATAAGTTAGAACACTTCCTCCACAATAATTCTCAACACCAGTGCCCTGCGAAGATGTGTTCTCAGTCCTTTACTGTACCCCTATACACTCACAACTGTGCAATCAAATTCAACTCTAGCTCCATTTTCAAGTTAACAGATGACACCACTGTAGTGGGATGAACCACCACCAGTGAAGAGCAGTAAAGGAACGAGGTAGAGAATTCAGTAACATGCCGTCAGGACCATAATCTTCTCATAAGGTGAAGGTGAAGCTTGTTATGGACTCTCGGAAGCATGGTGGAGTACATGCCTTAATCAGCATCAATGGTGTTAATGTGGAAATAAACAACATTGATGTGACAGCCAAGAAGGCACACCGATGCTTATAATAATAATAAATCTTATTTATATAGCACATTTTCAGTCAACTTGCATTGACCCCAAAGTGCTTCACATAATTACATTACATTTACACACAGGCAAAGGTGGGTGAAGTGTCTTGCCCCAAGGACACAACGACAGTATGCACTCCAAGCGGGATTCGAACCGGCTACCTTCCGGTCGCCAGCCGAACACTTAGCCCATTGCGCCATCTGTCGTCCCACTGCTTCAACATCCTGAGGAGACTGAGAACATTTGGCATGTCTCCAATGGCTCTTATAAACTTCTACAGGTGCATCATAGAACGCATACAGTCAGGTTGCATCACAGCTTGGGTTGGGGACAGCTCTGCAGGGATTTGTGAACATAGCCCAGTCCATCACATAGACTAGATTTCCCACCATTAACTGCATTTACACTGCTTGATGCCTTGGTTAAGCAGCCAACATAATCAAAGACCTTGTCAGACCAGCCATTCCTTCTTCTTCCTGTTCACATCCAACAGAAGCATGAAAGCACACATCACCAGACGCAGGAACAGTTCCTTCTCTCCTTTTATCGGGCTTCTGAAAGTTTCTTCCATAGGCTTTGGATACTGTCCGATTCACCTCTACCCCAACGTGGATATTAGACTTTGTCTATGGAATTGATGCACTACAATGCTGAGAGCTAAATTGTGTGCTCTGTACCTTCCCTTTTGTTCTATCTATTGTACTTGAGTTTGATTTGACTGTATGTACCTATGATACTGTATATGTGATCTGTTTGGAGAATGTGCAAACCAAACCTTATCCTGAGTCAAAGAACATGGCCTCATTCTTACCACAGTTCACTCTGGCTCCCAAGGCTTGTTTGCACAGGTGCAGATGCACATCCAATGTGAAGAGAGATTGGGTCCAAGAAAAAGACTGTGATGAAATCCAAGTTCTGTGAGACTTTGATCTGAGTGCCTTCAATGTTTGGAATCATCACCTCCCTTGTGCCCATGTCCAGATAGATTGGACACACAGTTTGATACAATCCTTGGATAGCTTTACCTGACTCGGGATATGTTCAGGAAGCTTTGCATCTCTCATTCATTAGCTCGGATTGTGCTATTGATGACTGTGTAAACCCCATTTTGGTGAGTGCATCATTTGTGCAGATGTGTGATGTGCAGGCCAAGGCCTTCCCTTTGTCATAGGTGACCAGCCGAGTGTTCTTCCCCTACCATCCCGCACAGAGGCGATTGTACCACAAAGTAACGGAAAGCTCAATGGTTGAGGGTCAAGAATGATTCATTGTCATTTGTACAAGTGATAGAACAATTAAATTCTTACTTGCTGCAGGTTAACAGGCCTGTAAATGCAATAACTCATAGTTAATACACAATTAAAAAAAATACTATAAAGTAGTAACTGTAATACTCTGTAAGAATAGTAGTGTGAAAATCACACTCCATGGTGCAACCAAACATATGGTGCATAGAAGATCATAGTTGCTGAGGTCGGTGTGGTGCAGTGTTCAGGATACTGATGGCTGATGGGAGGAAGCTGTTCTTCAATATATGGGTCATGTTTTCAGGTTCCTGTGCCTTCTTCCCAACGGTGGCATATAGAGATCCGTTTGATGGTGGAAAGGTCAATACCAGTGTAGGCAGTGTCTACCACTTTCTATAGTCTCTGTCATTCTTGGGCGTTGATGTTGCCAAACCAGGCCGTGATGCAACCGATCAGTATGCTCTCTGCTGTACACCTCTCGAAGATCAAAGAACGTTTCTGTTGACATAATGAATCTCCTCAATCTGCTAAGGGAGTAGCAGACAGCATTGATGTACTAGGTCCAGGATAGATCGTCAGAGATGCACGCCCAAGAACTTGAAGCAGATCTTGATTGTAATCACATATAATCTTTTCTTTAACTGCATAGCACGCAAACAAAAGCTTTTCACTGTACCTTGCCACAAGCAGCAATAATAAACTAAATAAAACTAAACTAAACACGACTTTCTTCACCGCCATCTCATCTGTTTAGTTTTAGTTTTAGTTTTAGAGATACAGGGCAGAAACAGGCCCTTCGGCTCACTGGGTCCACGCCGACCAGCGATTCTCGCATATTAACATTACCCTACACTGACTAGGGACAGATTTTTTTAACATTTACCAAGCCAATTTATCGACACACCTGTACATTTTTGGAGTGTGGGATGAAACCTATGATCTCGGGGAAAACCCACGCAGGTCACGGGGAGAACGTACAAACTGCGTACAGACAGCACCCATAGCCGGGATCCAACCCGGGTCTCCGGTGCTGCATTCTCTGTAAGACAGCAACTCGACCGCTGCACCACCGTGCCGCCCTTCATCATCCGAGTGGTGGCGCCATTGAGTGTGGCAGCCTCGCCTGCAGCTGTTAGGCCTTTCATCCTTTTTTTATCTTTAGTCTGTCAAAAAGTTTTGTTTTGGAGATCTTTTAGTCTTTTTATTATGGGGGGGGATGGGGGGGGGGGGGGGGGGGGGGGGGGGGAAAGGGGGGGGAAAACTGAAACTGTTTTTCTCAGTCTGAAGAAGGGTTTCAGCCCAAAGATTTACCTATCTCCTTCGCTCCATAGATGCTGCTGCATCCGCTGAGTTTCGCCAGCATTTTTGTGTACCTTTCTCAGTCACTACCTGGTCGAGGATGTGTCTTTCCTCCGAGCCGCATCCACGCCCCCTCCTCGCGGCCTACCATCTGGATTGGCGCGGCCTTTCCTGCCGGAGACCGGCCAGAGCTTCAGCTTCAGCAGCGGCGCAGCACTGAAGTACCATCGCGGAGCGGGCGATGCCTAACTGGGGATCGCCGTGTTGGAGCTCCGGAGTGCTGGGACTGCCGACTTTAACACCGTGGATCTGTGGTCTGCGGATCTTCCAGCCGCGTGAGGTGCTGACTTTAACATCATGGGGCCCTGGGATCTTTCGCTGGGGATCGCCGTGTTAGAGCTCCGCCCAGCTCGGCCTGAGGACTTCGGGAGCCGCGGTCACTGGTAGGAAGCGGCCGATTTGGAACTCCAAGCCGCTGAGAGAGTTCTTCCGATGTCGGAGTTCCATCATCCGGCGAGAGGGCCTGAAACATCGACCCGCCGTTGCGGCGACTGCGGAGGCCTCAATAGCCAACGACCACGGGTGAACAAGAGGAAGTGGACTGAACTTTGTTGCCTTCCCTCACAGTGGGAAACGTTGATTCCGCTGTGGGGGGATGTTTTTATGTTTAATGTTAAATTCTATAGTGTTGTGTTTATCTTATTTATGTGCTGCATGGTAACTCAAATTGCTCTAGTCTGTACAGCACTTTGGTCAACGTGGGTTGTTTTTAAATGTGCTTTATAAATAAATTTGATTTGATTTGATATGATCCATGAAGCCAAGTTTGTTGATCCCTGGCTTTCCCCTCTTGAAGTCAACAATCAGTTCCTTATTTCAATGCATTTCGTTGTCTCTGTACTGTACACTGACAATGACAATTAAAATTGAATCTGAATCTGAATCTGAATCTTAGTCTTGCCAACGCAAGAGCAAGATTGGTGTGGAACCATTCAGTCAGATTTACAATCTTCCTCCTGCACTCTGACTCATTGTTATCTGTTATTTTCCCAACAATAGCCACAGTCTTTTTCCCAGAGTGTAGGGGAGCTTAAACTTAGAGGTCAAAGTTTCAACGTGAGAGAGATAAGATTTAAAAGGGGCCTGAGGGACAACATTTCCACACAGGGGGTGGTTGAATATGGAATGAGCTGCCAGCGGAAGTGGGAGAGCGATGTACATACATATTTCAATATTTAAAAAGCATTTTGCCCGGTACTTGGAATGGACAGGTATCGAGGGATATTGGCCAAGCGGTCAAGTGGCTCTATTAGGCAACCTTGTTGGCATGGGTGAGTTGGGCCGAAGGGCCTGTTTCCGTGCTGTACAGCTCTTTTAACAACCTGGGATAGAACCCATCAGGCCCTGGGGACAACAAGAACATATTGCAGTAAGTAATTCATTAGAACAGTTCCTGGTTTTGGAAGCTGCCAAATAAATACACTAGCATCGTTCTTCCATACAACAGACAGCATGTGGTGTATCTGGTCATGACTCTGCTTCGGAAACATGGAATAACTTGGTCTCCAACACGTAAGATTATCCAAAATAGAAAAGGCTAAAAAGATTAAGCCTTACTCCTTAGTTAAAATTTTATTCTGCTCCCCAGCAGGAGTAATACTCTGTGAAGTGCAGATGCTTGCATTTGGCTCTGGATAACCCAGAGTCAGCAGCCTCATCTGGAGTACTTTTCATGGCAAGTCCTCAGCCCTCCTATTTATTGTTGGATCGTGACAACATGTGGCACAAATTAACTAAATTACTAGAGAGATGTGGGCTGCATGGGAACGATTAACTACATGCCATGTGGAGGCCATTCAGAATATAGGTTACGGTTTGCTGTTGGCACTGGGAGTTATTTTTAACCTATCTTTACTCTCAATGGCTGAGGTATTTGCCACATCTCCTGGGCGTGCACATCTCTGAAGATCTTTCCTGGTCCGAGAACACTACGCAATTATCAAGAAAGCTCATCAGCGCCTCTACTTCCTGAGAAGATTACGGAGAGTCGGTTTGTCAAGGAAGACTCTCTCTAACTTCTACAGGTGCACAGTAGAGAGCATGCTGACCGGTTGCATCGTGGCTTGGTTCGGCAATTTGAGCGCCCGGGAGAGGAAAAGACTACAAAAAGTAGTAAACACTATCAATTTATTTATTCATGTGTGTATATATTTATATTATGGTATATGGACACACTTATCTGTTTTGTAGTAAATGCCTACTATGTTTTGTGTGCTGAAGCAAAGCAAGAATTTCATTGTCCTATACAGGGACACATGACAATAAATTCACTTGAACTTGAACTTGAACTTGAACTTGAACAGTATCCCCAGTCAAATCACCACTGCCATCTGCCTCTTGATTCTCCATTTCTTAAACTCAGCATAGGATGGGTGAGAGCAGTTTTGCTGGCCCCCTGTCGGCCTGCCCGGAAGTATTACAGGTGCACAACCTTTTATCCGGAGTTCCGGAATCCGAAAAACTCCGAAAACCGGCCATTTTTTCCAGGATGTCGTCTGCACACCAAAGCTTGCGCTTGGCGCCAAACTTGACCCGAAACGACCCACGGTCAACCCAGGTCTGTACTACTGTAGCGGCTGCCTCCTCCCCGGAGACCGGGGAGACATTTAAACATCTGTAAATCATTGCTTAAATGTTAGTCAGTTAGTTTGGAGGGCTTTTATGTGAAGGGGGGGGAGGGGGGTGAAGGGTGGAAACTTTAATTCTTAGTCCCCTACCTGATCGGGGAGCGGTCAATGCCTTACCGGGTCGCCGTGCAGTAAGCTCCGCAGCGCTGTGGCCGCCAACTCCCAGCTGGGGGCTGCGGGGTCCGGTTGTAGCTCCGACCCCGGCAACTCTACCCCTGGCTGCGCGGCACTCCAAATTCATCGCGGCCCGCGCCTGGACGCCCGCAGCCCCAGCTCCGCGATGTTGTGTGTCGGCGGCCACAGCGCTCCGTAGCTTACCGCACGGCGACCCGGTAAGGCATTGCCCGCTCCCCGTTGGTATCCCAGTGCTGTGACGCCGCCGACGCCCAACATCGTGGAGCTGGAGCTGGGGCTGCGGGCGTCCGGCCGCGGGCCGCGCTGGATTTGGAGCGCCTCGCAGCCAGGGGTAGAGTTGCCGGGGTCGGAGCTCCAACTGGCGCCGCCCGCGGCCGGACGCCCGCAGCCGGACGCCCGCAGCCCCCAGCTCTGCGATGTTGGGAGTCGGCGGCCATAGCGCTCCGGAGCTTACTGCACGGCGACCCGGTAAGGCATTGCCCGCTCCCCGCCTCTCCGACCAGGTAGGGGACTAAGAATTAAAGTTTCCCCTTTCACCCCCCACCCACCACATAAAATCCCTCCAAACTAACTGACTAACATTTATGCAATGATTTACAATGATTCCCCGGTCTCCGGGGAGGAGGCAGCCGCTCCAGACTTTTCAAGCCGCCCGCGCTACCTACCTAATCTACGCTAAAAATCTTCCATTCGGAAATCCGAAAAATTCCTAAATCCGACAAGTGTCTGGTCCCAAGGCTTTCGGATAAAAGGTTGTGTACCTGTACAGTGAAGAATCTGACAGCCACTGCACAAACTGGGTTAAACTGGGTGAGCAGATGTAGACCCAGCAGATTGTTAAGGACATCCAGAAGGATGTGTCAACCAGGTACTTAAGCTTCAAAACCATGGTTCTTCAGTGTAGTAACAGCACACCTGTTGTGTTTCAGATATTATAAATAACTGGAGCCTTATGCCCCTGTCCCACTTAGGAAACTTGAAAGGAAACCTCTGGAGACTTTTCACCCCACCCAAGGTTTCCATGCAGGTTACAGGTGGTTGCCAGAGGTTGCAGGTGGTTGCCAGAGGTTGCTGGTAGCGGAAGCAGGTAGGGAGACTGACAAAAACCTTCGGGAACCGCACGGAAACCTTGGGTGGGGCGCAAAATCTCCAGAGGTTTCCTTTCAGGTTTCCTAAGTGGGACAGGGGCCTTACACCAAGATAAAGGTCCAAAGACTTTATTAACTACATAGCAAATATGCACTTGCACGGCTGTCTAATTCAAAGGGAACCAGGCAAGGAGAGGTTACTGTAAAGGGGCTAGTGGGTGGAACTACAAAAACTTGACTCATAACATGAGTGACACTGCTCTACAACACCTGAGGCAGAAGGCTGTGCATTCAAATACCAACAGTGACCACAACACAAAATCTAGGCTTACACTGCAATACAGTACTGAGGAACTGTTGCAGCATTGGGGTGCTGCCTACAGGATGAGATGTTAAAAACCTGTCCCTGCCTCCACCACCTCAGGTCCAAGTAAAGGATCCCACGTCTTTATTCAAAAAAGACAAAGACAAAGCCTATCCCTCTATGAAAGCCCCTAAAGCAAACAATTTAGGCTGTATTACTTTACTGCTTGCAAGAATACGCTCTTTGCAAATCAATTGCTACATTCCCACTATAACTATACTCAAACGTTCAAATGGCTGTGGAGGCCAAGGCATCAGATATTTTTAAAGAGGAGATTGATAGGTCATTGATTAGTAAGGGCGTCAAAGTTTATGGGGAGAAGGCAGGAGAATGAGGTTGAGTGGGAAAAATAGATCAGCCATGATAGAATGGCGGAATAGACGCAATGGGCCAAATGGCTTAATTCTGCTCCTATGCCTTATGGTCATAGGACAATTATTTCATTATCAATGTGTTTCGGGAGAGCCTAAGTTTGTGGTCTTTCTTTTTCCCATTTTCCATTTATTTGGTGACTCCAGCTGGAATAGTCCATTAGTAATTTGCTCAATCACATTTGAATATGCTCCATGGGACATTGCACCCCCAGTGTTTTCTAGCTTGTAGCTGACTACCAGCTGGCAGCCTGTTGCAGGGAACCTAAAGCTGCCAATATACATCTTTCGGTGTGGAACTTGGATGTCTAAGCCTGCTTCATCATCCAAGTGCTCTCCCCACTTTGCCAAGAACTACAGATAAAATATCTAGTATTGCATTCCCTTTACCAAGGACAACATTCAGGAATGTTGCTGGAGGGTGCCGAATAAAAATAGCTCCTAATGTGATGTCACTCCTTAAAATTCAATGTCTCCACCATTAAAAAATGCTAGAGGAACTCGGCAGATCAGGCAGTTTTCGTGGAAGGAAATAGACAGACAAGAATTTGGGTTGGGTCCTTCTTCAGATTGTTTAAGATACATTTAAACAGTTATGGGCCAAACGCGGGCAGGAGGGACTAGAGTAGATGGGACATGTTGGGCGGTGTGGTCGAATTGGGCTGAAGAGCCTGTTTCCATGATCTAAGACTCTGTGACTCTGTGACTATGATGGAGAAGTGGGGGAGGCTGAGTAAGAAAGGTAGACCTGGGCCAAAGCCTGGCAAATGGATACAGGTGAAGGGGGTGGAGCGGTGGTGATTGGCAGAGAGGTGGAGATAATGACAAAGGCTAGAGGTGAAAAGGAGACAAAGGAGTGTCAGTTAAGTTAAAAAAAGAGGGGGATTGAAATGTAAAGCTGGAGGAAGGGATATAGATAGAAGGCAAGTGAGGGAGGGGAAAGAGGGGAAATAAAAAGGAAGTGGGAGACCTCATAAGATCATGTCACTGCAAGCGCTGTAAGGCAGCAACTCTACTGCTGCGCCACTGTGCTATCCCGAGCAGTGTTCTTGGTATTAGTGGTGATCCCATGATCCACCATCCATGGTGGGCAAAAGTATATTCAGATAGATATCTGTAGCGGACAGGAAGACACTACAATGGGTGGTGAAAACCGCGCAGTACATCATCGGTGCCCCGCTCCCAGCCATGGATGCCCTCCACCGAAAACGGTGTCTGAGACGGGCCGGGAAGATCATCAAAGACCCCTCCCACCCCAACCATGGACTGTTTGCCCTCCTCCCATCAGGGAGGCGGTACAGGAGCCTCAGGTCTCATACTAGTAGGATGAGGAACAGCTTCTACAATAATACCATCACATTGCTGAACTCGGAGTCCCGCCGATAGATTTCTCCAGTCCCTCCGTCCACATTGTTTGATTATTCTGTATTTTTATTTCTATATTGCACTATTACTACGGACTGACGCTAAACTACATTTCGTTGTACCCAAACTTGTATCTGTGCAATGACATTAAAGTTGAATTGAATTGAATTGAATTGAATTGAACAAAGGTTGAAAATTAAGTTACAATTTCTCCCACCACTGCCGAAATGCCCTTCCACAGCCACCCGCTCCTTTTCCATCCTCTGTACACTCATCTCCCATCCTTGTCACCTTTTTCCCTTTTACCCCTCTCTTTCATCCCCCCTCCCCCCCCCCCCCCCCCCCCCCCCCCCCCCCCCCCCCCCCACACCAATATTCCTCACACTGGTTTAACAATTCACTCCACCTCTTTGTTCCTTATCTGACACCTTTTTGCCTCCTTTTCACCTCTAGCCTTTGTTACTTATTCCACCCTTCTGCCATTCACCCCCTGTATTCACCTATCACTGGCCAGGCTCTGTCCAAGCCCCACCTCAATTTTCCAGCTTTCACCTCCGCCCCCCCCATTCCAATCAGTCCGAGGAAGAATCACGACCCAAAACATCATCTGTTCATTCCCTCCATAGATGTAGCCTGACACCCTGAGATCCACCATCACTTTGTGTTTTGTGAACAATTTTGTAATTCCAGTTCTTCCAGCCACTTCCTATTGAACATATTTTGCCATGGAAAGTTTGAAGTGTGTAAATCTGAACTGCAGTGATTCCACTTTGACAACAGGAAAAATGTTCCCACAGAGTACAAAGGGCACCCATTTGTAGTTTCAAACAGTTATATTCCTGTTCCCAGTGGAACGATGTTCCTGAATTGAGATGTTCAATGGGTCGTTCATGCCTATATTTTTGTGGCCGATTCCAGAAAGTGGGAGTTGAGTGAAAATGTAACCACACGGTGTACAGACTGGGCCAAACCATGTCCCTCCCTTTCCTGCAGCCTACACATGTAACATTCCAGCAGTATTTGTTGAACAATGACCAAGGGTGGGCTTCTAACTGGTTTTATGGTGAGGTTTAGTTTATTTGTGAAAGATCTGAGACTAGAACTAAGAATTCTCTGCCTTAATAATTGAGCATTAACTAAATAAGGCTCTGGACACAGCCCCAAGAATTTCATGTATTGCATTCAAGGAACCGCCTTTAAATAATTTCAGAGTGGTCTGTTTTGTCAGACACAAACCAGTGTTCATTTAAATGAGTAGGAAGGAATTACAGATGGTGGTTTAAACTGAAGACAAACACAAACAAGCTAGAGCTGGGACAGGTAGCATCTTTGGAGAGAAGGAATGGGTCGAGACCCTTCTTGATGTTTCAGGTCGAGACCCAAAACATCATCCATTCCTTCTCTCCAGAGATGCTGCCTATCCCGCTGAGTTACTCCAGCTCTTTGTGTCTATTTTCAATGCAATGACCTACATCACAGTAAACCTCTGTGTAGAATGAACTGAAATATCCTCGACATGCTGTTGTACTGAAGAAAACAATAATGTTCTGCTCTTTGGGGCTGCCTTTCCTCGACAAGTAACAATATCAACATGTCAACCAGTGAGCTGGAGTCAGGACGAGGAGTATATCTCCTAGCAAATTGTTTTCTGTGGCTCACTCACACATCAAAATAGTATTTGATCAGGTGTGGTGTTAAAGTTCCCCAGTAAAACTAAATCCAAGTGGCATCAAATGGAAAACAACCCAATAATTAGAGTTTTATATCACTCAAAGAAATGGCGGTTGGGGATCAATCATCTCAGTCCCAGTATATTGTTGTAGAAGTATAGAAGTTGGGAGGAGATTCCACCACTCACCCGTTCCCCCAATGATGGGACATGTTGGTCGGTTTGTGCACGTTGGGCTGAAGGGCCTGTTTCCATGCTGTATTACTATGACTATGACTATTTGAATCTATGACTCAATGACTCTATGACTATGACTATGATTATGACTGAGTAACTCCAGGCATTGTCTCAGGCTCAGTTGTCTTCAGCTGCTTCGCCAATGGCATCCCTTGCATCATGTGTCAAGTTGGGAAAAGGGGAAGTGCAATGGAATCTGGGGGACCTTGTTCATCAGTCTATGAAAGTAAGCATGCAGGGACAGCGGGCAGTGAAGAAAGCGAATGGCATGTTGGCCTTTATAACAAGAGGAGTTGATTATAGGAGCAAAGAGGTCCTTCTGCAGTTGTATAGGGCCCTAGTGAGACCACACCTGGAGTATTGTGTGCAGTTTTGGTCCCTTAATTTGAGAAAGGACATTCTTGCTATTGAGGGAGTGCAGCGTAGGTTTACAAGATTAATTCGTGGGATGGCGGGACTGTCATTTTTTAGTTTAGAAGGATGTGAGGGGATCTTATTGAAACATATAAGATTATTAAGGGTTTGGACACGCTAGAGGCAGGAAACATGTTCCTGATGTTGGGGCAGTCCAGAACCAAGGGCCACAGTTTAAGAATAAGGAGTAAGCCATTCAGAACGGAGACGAGGAAACATTTTTTCTCACAGAGAGTTGTGAGTCTGTGGAATTCTCTGCCTCAGAGGGCGGTGGAGGCAGGTTTCTGGATACTTTCAAGAGAGGGCTAGATAGGGCTCTTAAAGATAGCGGAGTCAGGGGATATGGGGTGAAGGCAGGAACGGGGTACTGATTGGGGATGATCAGCCATGATCACATTGAATGGCAGCAAATGCCCTACTCCTGCACCTATTGTCTATTGTCGATTGTCTATAAGGCCAGAAATTGGATGTTGACTGATGATTGCAGCGTTGGACTTCCATTTGCAACAGAAACAATAGTGACAATTATGAGGCATTTAGATAAGTCACATTGATACGCAGAGAATGGGGGGGAGAGGGCTATGGATCTTGTGCAGGTAATGACATTCGTTTTTCTTGGCATCATGTTCAGCACAGATATTGTGGTTCAAAGGGCCTGTTCCTTTGTTGAACTTGTCTATGTTCTATGTGCCTGAGCAACTAAAGCAGTCCATGTGTGCAAGCAGCAAAACCTAGACACTGTTCTGAAATATTAACTCTTTTTCTCTTTCCATGGGTGTGAGCAAACTGACCACTTGAGTATTTCCAGAAATTTCTGTTTTGGAGTAATAAAGAGATTCAGCATGAAACTTGGCCTTTCAGCCCACAAGCAGTGGGCAACCACTGGAAAAGCAGTCGACAACCCTCAACCGCTTGAGGACAGACATCGGACGCTATGGAGTAGCGATGAAGAGGTGGGGCCACGTGGACAGCGCCTCCTGCGTGTGTGGGGACCCAACACAGACAGTGGAGCACATAGTCACTGGTTGCCCCAAACACCGGCCACCGAATGGTGAACGAAGCCTGGACGATGACACGTTGGCCAGGCTCGCCTCAACGGAGCTGCAGGTCTAAAAGACATACGACTAAAGAAGAAGAAGTAGTCCACAAGCCTGAGCTAATCGCCAACCACCATTATACATTAATCTGACAATAATACCGTTTTATTCTCCCCATTTTCTCAATATCTCCCCCCAGATTCTACCATTCACCAATACACTCCAGGCAATTGTATTTCACGTTTCTGGATCTGCAGTATTTCACTATTGGCCACAGTTGAAATCCTGGCATCTATATTGACCAATGTCTGATCTTGACCACTTCCTGTGTTCTATATATTGATTTCAGAAAAAACGCTGCAACTTATGGCTGTGAGTTTTGGCCATCTTACTCAGAGTCCCCCTCTGCTGCGCAGGGCAAGAGGATTTTACCCATCGATGAAAAGTAAAAGAGTTATTAGTGTTTAAAAAATGTTGAGATTCTCTCTCATGAAGGCCACGCCCCTTCCGGAGGGACTACAAAACCCAAAGGTGTTGAGTGCCTCAGTCAGTCTCTGCAAGATGGGGGAGCGAGAGGGTCACATCTCTCAGTCTGAGCTGTGAATAACACTGAACACATGTCTGCTAAGCTGTGAGTAGTTTTACTGACCTGTCAGTGCCCTTAATGTGGTTTGATAATATAGTTTGGAAATGCTAAACCTGTGTTGCCTTTGGTTTGGAAATGCTAAAGGTGTGTTGCCTTTGATTTGGAAATGCTAAAGCTGTGTTGTCTTTGGTTTGGAAATGTTAAAGGTGTGTTGCCTTTGGTTTGGAAATGTTAAAGCTGTGTTGCCTAATTAAAGTTGCCTTGCCTAATTAAAGTTGCCTTGCCTAACTAAAGTTGCCTTGCCTAATTAAAGTGGCCTTGCCTTATTAAAGTGGCATTGCCTACTATATAATTAATTGTCTAATCTTAACCACTTCCTGTTTACATAGAAACATGGAAAATAGGTGCAGGAGTAAGCCATTCGGCCCTTCGAGCCTGCACCGTCATCTCATCCAACTCAGTATCCTGTACCTGCTTTCTCTCCATACCCCCTGATTCCTTTAGCCACAAGGGGCACATCTAACTCCCTCTTAACTATAGCCAAAGAACTGGCCTCAACTACCTTCTGCGGCAGACAATTCCAGAGATTCACCACTCTCTGTGTGAAAAATGTTTTCCTCATCTTGGTCCTAAAAGATTTCCCCCATATCCTTAAACTGTGACCCCTTGTTCTGGACTTCCCCAACATCGGGAACAATCTTCCTGCATCTAGCCTGTCCAACCCCTTAAGAATTTTGTAAGTTTCTATAAGATCCCCCCTCAATCTTCTAAATTCTAGCGAGTACAAGCCGAGTCTATCCAGTCTTTCTTCATATGAAAGTCCTGACATCCCAGGAATCAGTCTGGTGAACATTCTCTGTACTCCCTCTATGGCAAGAATATCTTTCCTCAGATTAGGAGACCAAAACTGTACGCAATACTCCAGGAGTGGTCTCACCAAGACCCTGTACAACTGCAGTAGAACCTCCCTGCTCCTATACTCAAATCCTTTTGCTATGAATGCTAAAATACCATTTGCCTTCTTCACTGCCTGCTGCACCTGCATGCCTACTTTTAATGACTGGTGCACCATGACACCCAGGTCTCGTTGCATCTCCCCCTTTCCTAATCGGCCACCATTCAAATAATAGTCTACTTTCCTGTTTTTGCCACCAAAGTGGATAACCTCACATTTATCCTCATTATACTGCATCTGCCATGCATTTGCCCACTCACCCAGCCTATCCAAGTCACCTTGTAGCCTCCTAGCATCCTCCAAACAGCTATCACTGCCCCCCAGCTTCGTGTCATCCGCAAACTTGGAGATGTTGCATTCAATTCCCTCGTCCAAATCATTATTATATATCGTAAATAGCTGGGGTCCCAGCATTGAGCCTTACGTATCCCACTAGTCACTGCCTGCCATTCTGAAAAGGACCCGTTTACTCCTACTCTTTGCTTCCTGTCTGCCAGCCAGTTCTCTATCCACATCAATACTAAACCCCCGATACTGTGTGCTTTAAGTTTGTATACTAATCTCTTATGTAGGACCTTGTCGAAAACCTTCTGAAAGTCCAGATATAACACATCTATTGGTTCTCCCTTATCCACTCTACTAGTTACATCCTCAAAAAATTCTATAAGATTCGTCAGACATGATTTACCTTTCGTAAATCCATGCTGACTTTGTCCAATGATTTCACCACTTTCAAAATGTGCTGCTATCCCATCTTTAATAACTGATTCTAGCAGTTTCCCCACTACCGACGTTAGACTAACTGGTCTGTAATTCCCCGTTTTCTCTCTCCCTCCCTTTTTAAAAAGTGGGGTTACATTAGCTACCCTCCAATCCTCAGGAACTACTCCAGAATCTAAAGAGTTTTGAAAGATTATTACTAATGCAGCCACTATTTCTGGAGCTACTTCCTTAAGTACTCTGGGATGCAGCCTATCTGGCCCAGGGGGTTTATCGGCCTTTAATCCATTCAATTTACCCAACACCACTTCCCGGCTAACCTGGATTTCACTCAATTCCTCCAACTCCTTTGACTCGCGGTCCCCTGCAATTTCCGGCAGATTATTTATGTCTTCCTTAGTGAAGACGGAACCAAAGTAGTTATTCAATTGGTCCGCCATATCCTTGTTCCCCATGATCAACTCACCTGTTTCTGACTGCAAGGGACCTACATTTGCTTTAACTAATCCCTTTCTTTTCACATATCTATAAAAACCTTTGCAGTCAGTTTTTATGTTTACTGCCAGTTTTCTTTCATAATCTATTTTTCCTTTCCTAATTAAGCCCTTAGTCCTCCTCTGCTGGTCTCTGAATTTCTCCCAGTCCTCTGGTATGCTGCTTTTTCTGGCTAATTTGTACGCATCATCCTATGCTTTGATACTATCCCTGATTTCCCTTGTTATCCACGGATGCACTATCTTCCCTGATTTATTCTTTTGCCAAACTGGGATGAACAATTTTTGTAGTTCATCCATGCAGTCTTTAAATGTCTTCCATTGCATATAACCATAAAACCATATAACAATTACAGCACGGAAACAGGCCATCTCGGCCCTACAAGTCAGTGCCGAACAACTTTTTTTCCCCTTAGTCCCACCTGCCTGCACTCATACCATAACCCTCCATTCCCTTCTCATCCATAAGCCTATCCAATTTATTTTTAAAATGATACCAATGAACCTGCCTCCACCACTTCCACTGGAAGCTCATTCCACACCGCTACCACTCTCTGAGTAAAGAAGTTCCCCCTCATATTACCCCTAAACTTCTGTCCCTTAATTCTGAAGTCATGTCCTGTCGTTTGAATCTTCCCTATTCTCAAAGGGAAAAGCTTGTCCACATCAACTCTGTCTATCCCTCCCATCATTTTAAAGACCTCTATCAAGTCCCCCCCTTAACCTTCTGCGCTCCAGAGAATAAAGACCTAACTTATTCAACCTATCTCTGTAACTTAGTTGGTGAAACCCAGGCAACATTCTAGTAAATCTCCTCTGTACTCTCTCTATATTATTTTGTTGACATCCTTCCTATAATTGGGCGACCAAAATTGTACACCATACTCCAGATTTGGTCTCACCAATGCCTTGTACAATTTTAACATTACATCCCAGCTTCTATACTCAATGCTCTGATTTATAAAGGCTAGCATACCAAAAGCTTTCTTTACCACCCTATCTATATGAGATTCCACCTTCAAGGAACTATGCATGGTTATACCCAGATCCCTCTGTTCAACAGTATTCTTCAATTCCCTACCATTTACCATGTACGTCCTATTTTGATTTGTCCTGCCAAGGTGTAGCACCTCACATTTATCAGCATTAAACTCCATCTGCCATCTTTCAGCCCATTTTTCCAAATGGCCTAAATCACTCTGTAGACTTTGGAAATCCTCTTCATTATCCACAACACCCCCTATCTTGGTATCATCTGCATACTTACTAATCCAATTTACCACATCTTCATCCAGATCATTGATGTACATGACAAACAACAAAGGACCCAACACAGATCCCTGAGGCACCCCACTAGTCACCTGCCTCCAACCCGATAAACAGCCATCAACCATTACCCTCTGGCTTCTCCCATTCAGCCACTGTTGAATCCATCTTGCTATTCCTGCATTTATACCCAACAGTTGAACCTTCTTAACCAACCTTCCATGAGGAACCTTGTCAAAGGCCTTACTAAAGTCCATATAGACAACATCCACTGCTTTACCCTCGTCAATTTCCCTAGTAACTTCTTCAAAAAATTCATGAAGATTAGTCAAACATGACCTTCCAGGCACAAATCCATGTTGACTGTTCCTAATCAGACCCGGTTTATCCAGATGCTTATATATATTTTCTCTAAGTATCTTTTCCATTAATTTGCCCACCACTGAAGTCAAACTAACAGGTCTATAATTGCTAAGTTTACTCTTAGAACCCTTTTTAAACAATGGAACAACATGCGCAGTACGCCAATCCTCGGGGACTATTCCCGTTTCTAATGACATTTGAAATATTTCTGTCATAGCCCCGGCTATTTCTACACTAACTTCCCTCAATGTCCTAGGGGATATCCTGTCAGGACCTGGAGACTTATCCACTTTTATATTTTTCAAAAGTGTCAGTACTTCTTTTACTTTGAACCTCATAGTATCCATAGCTACTCTACTAGTTTCCCTTACCTCACATAGTTCAATATCCTTCTCCTTGGTGAATACCGAAGAAAATAAATTGTTCAATATCTCCCCCATCTCTTTTGGCTCTGCAGATAGCTGTCCACTCTGTCTCTCCAATTGACCGATTTTATCCCTCGTTATCGTTTTGCTATTAATATAGCTGTAGAAACCCTTTGGATTTACTTTCACCTTACTTGCCAAAGCAACCTCATATCTTCTTTTAGCTTTTCTAATTTCTTTCTTAAGATTCTTTTTACATTCTTTATACTCTTCAAGCACCTCATTTACTTCATGCTGCCTATAATTATTGTAGATCCCCCTCTTTTTCCGAACAAGATGTCCAATTTCCCTTGAAAACCAGGGCTCTTTCCAATTTTTACTGTTTCCTTTCAACCAAACAGGAACATAAAGATTCTGTACTCTTAAAATTTCCCCTTTAAATGTCCTCCATTTCTCTTCTACATCTTTCCCATAAAACACAATGTCCCAGTTCACTCCTTTTAAATCATCTCGCATCTCATCAAAGTTAGCCTTTCTCCAATCAAAAATCTCAACCCTAGGTCCAGTTCTGACCCTCTCCATAATTATAATGAAACTAATGGTATTGTGATCACTGGACCCGAAGTGCTCCCCAACGCATACCTCCGCCACCTGTCCCGTCTCATTTCCTAACAGGAGGTCCAGCACTGCCCCTCCTCTAGTAGGTACCTCTATGTATTGCTGCAAAAAACTATCCTGCACACTTTTTACAAACTCCAACCCATCCAGTCCATTTATAGAATGTGTTTCCCAGTCTATGTGTGGAAAGTTGAAATCTCCCACAATCACTACCTTGTGCTTACTACTAATATCTGCTATCTCCTTACATATTTGCTCTTCCAATTCTCGTTCCCCGTTTGGCAGTCTATAATACACCCCTATAAATGTTGCTACCCCTTTCCCACTTCTCAATTCCACCCAAATAGCCTCCCTAGATGAGCCCTCCAATCTATCCTGCCAAAGCACTGCTGTAATATCTTCGCTGACTAGCAATGCAACACCTCCACCTCTTGCCCCTCCAATTCTATCACACCTGAAGCAACGAAATCCTGGAATATTTAGTTTCCAATCACAGCCCTCCTGCAAACACGTTTCACTGATCGCCACAACATCATACTTCCAGGTGTCTATCCAGACTCTAAGCTCATCCACCTTTCTTACAATGCTCCTAGCATTGAAATATGCACATTTAAGAAACCCACCCTCTCTTATTCTCTGTTTATTTCCTTTTTTTTCTTTCTCCTCTTGTGGCCGAGTGACGGTGCATATCCACCGTCAACCCTTTTAGAATTAATTGCCAGTCAATCTTGGCCAATTCACATCTCATACCCTCAAAGTTACCATTCTTTAAGTTCAGAACCATTGTTTCTGAATTAACAATGTCACTCTCCATCCTAATGAAGAACTCAACCATATTATGGTCACTCTTGCCCAAGGGGGCACGTGCAACAAGACTGCTAACTAACCCTTCCTCATTACTCAATACCCAGTCTAAAATAGCCTGCTCTCTCGTTGGTTCCTCTACATGTTGATTTAGATAACTATCCCGCATACATTCCAAGAAATCCTCTTCCTCAGCACCCCTGCCAATTTGATTCACCCAATCTATATGTAGATTGAAGTCACCCATTATTACTGTTTTGCCTTTGTCGCACGCATTTCTAATTTCCTGTTTGATACCATCTCTAACTTCACTACTACTGTTAGGTAGCCTGTACACAACACCCACCAGCGTTTTCTGCTCCTTAGTGCTTCGCAGTTCTACCCATACCGATTCCACATCCTCCAAACTAATGTCCTTCCTTTCCATTGCGTTAATCTCCTCTCTAACCAGCAACGCTACCCCACCTCCATTTCCTTTCTCTCGATCCCTCCTGAATATTGAATATCCCTGGATGTTCAGCTCCCAGCCTTGGTCACCCTGGAGCCATGTCTCCGTGATCCCAACTATATCATAGTCATTAATGGCTATCTGCACGTTTAACTCATCCACCTTATTACGAATACTCCTTGCATTGAGACACAAAGCCTTCAGGCTTGTTTTTACAACGCTCTTACCCCTTATACAATTATGTTGAAAAGTGGCCCTTTTTGATTTTTGCCCTGGTTTTGTCTGCCTGCCACTTTTACTTTTCACCTTGCTACCTATTGCTTCTGCCCTCATTTTACACCCCCCTGCCTCTCTGCTCTTGTACCCATCCCCCTGCCACATTAGTTTAAATCCTCCCCGACAGCACTAGCAAACACTCCCCCAAGGACATTGGTTCCATTCCAGCCCAGGTGCAGACCGTCCTGTTTGTACTGGTCCCACCTCCCCCAGAACTGGTTCCAATGCCTTAAAAATTTGAATCCCTCCCCCTTGCACCATTTTTCAAGCAACGTATTCATCTGCAATATCCACTTATCTCTACTCTGACTGGCCCGTGGTACTGGTAGTAATCCAGAGATTATTACCTTTGAGGTGCTACTTTTAAGTTTATCTCCTAGCTCCCTAAATTCACCTTGTAGGACCTCATCCCTTTTTTTACCTATATCGCTGGTGCCAATATGCACCACGACAACTGGCTGTTCACCCTCCCCCTCCAGAATGTTCTGCAGCCGTTCAGTGACATCCCTGACCCTTGCACCAGGGAGGCAACATACCATCCTGGAGTCTCGTTTGCGGCCGCAGAAACGCCTATCTATTCCCCTGACAATTGAATCCCCTATTACTATTGCCCTTCCACTCTTCCCCCCCCCCCCCCCCCCCCCCCATGTGCCACAGAGCCACCCATGGTGCCATGAACTTGGCTGCTGCTGCATTCCCATGATGCGCCATCTCCCTCAACAGTATCCAAAATGGTATATACCTGTTTAGGAGGGAGATGACCGCAGGGGACTCCTGCAATACCTGCCTACTGCTTTGCTGGCTATTGGCCACCCGTTCCCTTTCTGTCCTCTTACCTTTTACCTGCGGTGTGACCAACTCACTGTACGTGCTATTCACGACTTTCTCAGCATCGTGGATGCTCCAGTATGAATCCAACCGCAATTCTAATCGTTCAATGCGGTCTGCCAGGAGCTACAGCTGGACACACTTCCTGCAAACGTAGTCACCAGGGACACCGTCCATATCCCTGATCTCCCACATGTTGCAGGCTGAGCAAACCACGGGGCCAATCTCCACTGACATATCTTACTCCCAAATTAACTCTATATTAAATATTAAAAAACACAAAACTTTATCCTTTAAACTTTACTAATAAATACTAATAAATACTGTACACTCAACTCCCAGAATCCTTAACTCCCAGAATCCTTAACCTGAAGGCAGAAATGTAAAAATGTAAACCCGGTCCTCTTCCACCAATCAGAGGCTTCCACCAGACTTCTTCTGTGGAACGTTGCTGATTTTGGTGTCAGGTCCCTGGGCCTCTGTGAAAGCAAGCCCCACGATGTATTATATACTTACAGCGCAGGTACTCCTCCCCTCGCACCAACGGCTCCCTGAAGATAGACACAAAAAGTTGGAGTAACACAGCAGAGCAGGCAGCATCTCTGGGTGACATTTCGGGTCCGTCTGAAGAAGGGTCTTGACCCGAAACGTCACCCATTCCTTCTCTCCAGAGATGCTGCCTGTCTGTCCCACTGAGTTACTCCAGCTTTTTGTGTCTACGTTTGTACTAGACATTAATCAGGTCACACTTGAAGTATTGCGTTCAGTTTTGGTCACCTTGCTGTAGTAAGCTTGCCATTAAGATGGAGATAGTGCAGAGAAGATTCACGAGGATGTTGCCAGGATTTGATGGCCTAATCTATCATAAGAGATTAGGCAGGTCATAACTTTATTTCTTCGAGCACAGGAGGTTGAGTGGTAACCTTCAAAAGGTGTATACAATCATAGGGGGAATAGATAGAGTGAACACACATACAGTAATACAGTTTTTTTTCCCAGGGTAAGGGGATCAAGAACTAGAATGCACGAGTTTAGGATGAGAGAGGAAGAATTCAATAGGAACCTGAAAGGCAAATCTTTCACTCAGGGGGTGGTGGGTGTATGGAACTAGCTGCAAGAGGAAGTAGTTGAGGCAGGTACATCAACAATATTTAAAATACACTTGGACAGGTATATGGATAGGAAAGGTTTGGAGCTTTGATTTCATTGATTTCAGCTCCGCCTTTAACACTGTCATCCCCGCCAGCTTGATCACTAAACTCAGCGGACTTGGCATCTCCACCTCCCTCTGCAATTGGACACTGGATTTCCTCACCAACAGACCACAGTCTGTTAGGGTCAACAACCTCACCTCCTCCACTATAACACTGAACCGGCGTGCCACAGGGCTGTGTGCTCAGCCCTCTCCTCTACTCCCTCTTCACCCATGACTGCATCCCTAAGAATGGCTCCAACGCCATCATTAAATTTGCCGGCGACACCACGGTAGTAGGACTGATCAGTGACAACGACGAGTCAGCCTACAGGGAGGAGGTCCAGCACCTGACAGCCTGGTGTGCCAACTATAACCTCGTCCTCAACTCCAAGAAGACGAAGGAAATTATTGTTGACTTCAGGAAGATCAGAGGGGGCAGTCATACCCCCATCCATATAAACGGGTCTGAGGTGGAGCACGTCTCCAACTACAAATTCCTCGGGGTACACATCTCGGAGGATCTGTCCTGGTCCCTCAACATCTCCAAGCTGATTAAAAAGGCGCAGCAGCGCCTTTACTTCCTGAAGAGGCTCAAGAAAGCTCACCTGTCCCCCCAGATCCTGACCAACTTTTACTGCTGTACCATCGAAAGCATCCTGACCCATCTGCTTCACGGTATGGTACAGCAGTTACACCGTAGCGGACAGGAAGGCACTACAACGGGTGGTGAAAACCGCTCAGTACATCATCGGTGCCCCGCTCCCTGATGCCCCGCTCCCTGAAAATCGCTCAGTACATCATGGATGCCCTCCACCGAAAACGGTGTCTGAGACGGGCCGGGAAGATCATCAAAGACCCATCCCACCCCAACCATGGACTGTTTGCCCTCCTCCCATCAGGGAGGTGGTACAGGAGCCTCAGGTCTCGTACTAGTAGGATGAGGAACAGCTTCTACAACAACGCTATCACATTGCTGAACTCGGAGTCCCGCCGATAGATTTCTCCAGTCTCTCCGTCCACATTGTTTGCTTATTCTGTATTTTTATTTCCATATTGCACTATTACTACGGACTGACGCTAAACTGCATTTCGTTGTACCCATACTTGTATCTGTGCAATGACAATAAAGTTGAATTGAATTGAATTGAATTGAGATGTGGGCCATATGTGGGAAAATGGGACTAGTTAATCTTGAATAGCATGGACGAGTTGATCCAGAAGGCCTTTTTCTTTACGACTCTGTGAGCAGCCCTGGTGGTATTCAAACTAACTTTTCCAGATCAATATTCAAAGCCTTAGTATACTTTAACTGATAACTTATTGCACCTATAATTGAATGCATTGATAACCAGAAGAAAATATTTGGGAATTTTGAATGTTGTTTAACTTAAATATTTGCTTACTGATTACTTGTACAAATAAAGTAAGGCCAAGCTGTGCATAAATACAGTTTCAATGGGGAGGTCAGCCCACATCAGTGAACAAACAAACAACTATTTTTCCAGCATGAAACTTTCTGACTTGGATTCAGAACATGATAAGGATGCATTTTCACAACTAATAAATGCATCATATTTCTGTTGAAATAGCTGGATATTACTCTGAAATGAACATTTTTATTATTCTGGAAGAGGAACATGTTTCTGCCTTGTATCTTCACCAGTGGTATTAATTGGAAAAGAACAAGACAGATAAGGAGACACAGTGGCACAGCTAGTAGAGCTGCTGCGTCACAGCGCCAGAGACCTGGGTTTGATCCTAACCTCGGGTGCTGTGTGGAGTTGGCATGTTCTCCCAGTGACCATGTGGGCTTCCACCGGGCGTTCCGGTTTCTTTCCACATCTACTCTTGATGTGTGGGTCTGTAAGCTAATTGGCCTCTTTTAAAATAATTCATTCTAGTCATAGAATGATACAGTGGGGAAACAGGGCCTTCGGCCCAACTTGCCCACACCGGCCAACATGTCCCAGCTACACTAGTCCCACCCACCTGCCTGCATTTGGTCCACATCCCTGCAAACCTGTCCTATCCATGTACCTGTCTAACTACTGATTAAATGTTGGGTTAGTCCCAGCCTCAACCACCTCCTCTGGCAGCTTGTTCCATACACCCACCACCCTTTGTGTGTTCAGAGTTCAGAAAGTGGATAGAAAAGTAGAGAACTAGCATTAACACCACGATTAATACTAGTCCTGGAATAGAAGTTACTTATTTTATTAACATAGAACTAGTATTGACAGATGGTCGGCATAGATGCAGTGAGCTGAAGGGCCTGTTTCCACACTGTATTTCTAAACTAAGCTGAACCTGTGATACTGAAAGGAAACTATTTTTTTCCCTGATTGGATGAGAATATGACAAATAATTTCAAAAACAATATAAATCACCACTACTTGACCCAAGTAGCTCAGTAATGATTTGAGGGTCTTTGTGGCCAGGCCCAGCTTTATTAATATCTGCTATATTTCTTTATTTTAGCTGCGTCTGGACCTATTCATTTGTGAGAAGGAGAAAGGAAGCAGGGAATTGTTTGGCAGAATATAAAGCAAAGCACAGCACTCCCCACACTGATGCTGGTTTTTCAATGCTGGAATCCTTCACCCAGCCTGGCTGTTGGTTATTGGCAGGGCTACAGTGAAAGACGAGCCATCCTTTGTTTTGGCACAAGTTACAATTACTCAGGGTAGTTGCGCACAGGACTATTCCATATTCTCTGGAGAGCACCGCTTATTTTTTTTTCTACTTTAGTTTAACGATGAAAGAAAGGTTAGTGTCTGTAATGTCAGATTTTGTCTGGTCACCTTGGCCTTTTGGGAAGAGTCTGTGGCATAGCACTTCAGAATCACTGCCTTGGCTGTGAGGTATTTTGGAAGGTTCAGAGATCATGTCAGGGCACAGGGACGATGCCCTGCTCTTCATGGAATGGTGCCACGGCAGCAAAGGCCAGTTGGAAAAGTCCAAACAGAAAGAGTAGATAGGCTTTCAGACTCACAGCAATCAGGTTGACCATGAAAGGAACTAGTCATTCTGTCAGAGCAATTAGTGATGCTGATTCTTCATAGCAGTATAATTTTAATCTTTTCATTTTCATAAGATAGTAAGAAAGCAATTTCTGCATTCCATAATTGAAGATTTAATTTAAAGATTGACATTGCTGCTCTGTTGATTTTTGTTCAAATTTTTTCTGGCCATTTCCTTTGGGCCAGTTTATAGAGTTATTGAGTTATAGAGGTATGCAGCAGAGAAACAGGCTCTTTGGCCCATCATGTCCATGCTGACCATTAAGTACATACATCAGCTCTTGGACTGTAGCCTTGGTTATTCAAGTGTTTATCCTGGTCCCTTTTCAATATTGTGTAAACACCTGTGTAAATACCTGTGTAAATACCTGTGTAAATACCTTCCTCCACCTCACACATTCCTCATTGAGACCCTCCACCTCTTCCCTTAATTCGATTGCCCCTGGGTTTAGACAACTCCATTATGGAGAAGGGCTTTTCAGGAAGCATCCCAAATTTCTTAAAGTCTCAATAAATCTTGTACTTTACTATTCCAGCAACCTTTCACTCTTCGTAATCTTTTGTATTCTTACATCATTGTTGCCTGATTTTTTCTTTCCAACTAATTCTACATGATTTCTAGGCATTTTGTTTCCACCCCAGAACTAATTAAAGTTCCTCCTTTCTTTGCTGGTACAAACTTGGATGCAGAAAAAGTTTCTCCGCTTTGATTTTACATAGCGTTATTTTGTTAAGTAGTTAAATCTGTTCATTGTTATACTATTGTCATACTATTCTTATATTCTTCCCCTACATTCCCACTTCCAAGACACATGAAATCAGACAAGTTCCCCTTTTATTTTTAACTTCATCCATACAAACCTTGTCTTAACATGACCACTACAATCACCTACTCCATAACCTCACTACCCACAGACACCCTTGCATTTGGTGCCATGATAGACTTCTCCAATAGGACAGCAGGTTTGCCCCATATATTCTCAGTACAAACTCATGGCTTGACCGATGCCCTGTCCTAATTATTACCTCTGTGCTTTAGTCCTCATCGTTCATATTTTAATTGTGTTTTGAATTTTTATACATTGGCGTACAAGCCGTTAAATTCTTAATTTTGTTTTCGGGGACATTGACTCAATAGTTCCCCCAGTACTCATTTCTCAGCTTAGAGTAAGGGTGCTGAGATATTCAATAACCAACTATTGCATTGGAAACATTATCAGCTCAGCATTCTGACGTTTGTTATATTGTCATATTCTCTCTAAATCACAATAGAACACAAAGAGCATGTAGCTGAGCTTGTTGTTCCTGCATTAGAGTAGCCATTTCATGTAGTGATTCAACAATATTTAAGCGGGAACCTTTGTTTTGTGTTTTTTTCCTTTGGCTTCTTTCAAGTTTGAACAGAGGACCCTGGACTCAGCAGCCAATCTCTGTGTAGAGACTCACAGAAACAGGTCAGCAGGTTGGTGGAACATTGGTTCCCTTACCTAATGGCAAGTAGCTGATGGAGTAGCTAGTCTCTTGTATTTCACTTTATCCTACTCCCGGTTGCAATGGTACCACGAGGCTTCTTTTAACGGCAGACAAATGAGTTTCTTATATTCTTCATACTTACAATGTAAATAGAGGACATTCCGCTCATCGAGTTTATGCCAAGTCATAGGTTAATTGGCCAGTGAAAATTGCCCCTAGTGTCTAGGTGAGTGGTAGAAGTTAGGGATATTGATGAGAATGTGGCATGATTATTACAGGATGAGTGCAAATCCTGATGGTAGGTGATGGTCAGCAGGAACTCAATGCGTCATGGAGCCTGTTCCTGTACCGTACCTCCCTGTGACTCTAACCCTGTCCCTCTGATTATTTTGCAATACCTCTCCTATCATTGGTATTAGGCTTACTGACCAGTGATTACCTGCTTTACCCCCACTGCTTTTCTTGAATAAAGGTACAACATTTGCTGTCCTCCAGTCATGCTGGTCTCCAAATATTTACATATATCTCCGTCATGGCTCCAAAAGTCTCCTCACCTGTCTCCCATGGCATCCTAGGATATCACCAGGCCCTGGTGATATCCACTCATATATCCACAAAGATATTTTTTTCCCTGTCGTGTGGGTGAATGGTAGAATCTGGGGAGCATGAAACATTGACGGTAAGAGGTAATAAGGGCAATAAGAGGGCAGCTTACACCCCAGCGGTATGAATGTTAATTTTTCTAACTTCAAGTAACCCTTGCTTTCCCTCTCTCTCCATCCCTCCCCCTTCCCAGTTCTCCGGCCAGTCTGTCTCCGAATATATTTTACTCTGTTTTGTTGTTACCTCCCAGCTAACAATGATCTATTCTACATCCCTGATCTCCATCCCCTTTGACTCGTTTTCACATCCTACACTTCCTTTTCTCCCCTGACTTCAGTCTGAAGAAAGGTCTTAACCCGAGAAACTTCACCTATTCCTTCTATCCAGAGAAGTTGCCTGTCCTGTTGAGTTGCTCCAACATTTTGTGTCTATAAGAGAAGAACCCTTTAGTTTAGTTTAGTTCAATTTAGAGACACAGCACGGATACATGTCCTAATTGGACTTTTTCACCCAGTACTGATGCTTTGTAATAAGCTGTCTCTGAAAATGCCTGATTGATGTAATTGGCCAAGCCTTGGCATCTTCTTGTATACCTCAGAAGAATGATGTATGTTAATGTAATAGAAATGTTAGTTCAGAATGTCATATGACAAATGTAATGACAGCAACTAATGTGCCAAAACATGCTAGTGAAGCTGACTGCAGACATTCTATACACAAAGCCCAGTCCTTACTGTGGTATTAAATGTCATAACTCAGAATAAAGTGAAAACTTCAAATGCACTCGTTATGGAATCTTGTAACTAAATATCCCAAGGCAAGTGAGTATGGAGTTAGGGCGAAGCTGCCACAGACAAAGTATAAAGTTTAAGATATAATGGCCATTTTATACAAGTGAGAACCAGTGTAGTTCAAAATGTAAACTACTAGCAGTAATCAGTTTTAAAATGCAAAGCACCACTATCGGAAAAGAGTTGGCTACTGGTTCTCATCTCAAGGACATGGCGACTATGAGGCAGCACGGGCAAAACCTAAGAAAATGGGGTGATGTTAATTGGCCTACATCAAAGATGTATTCAGCTGAAATATCTTGCACTATTGTGATAAAGATGAAGGAAGACCTTCATCAGTCAGAATATTGAGTATAGAAGTTGGGAGGTCATGTTACAGACGTACAAGACATTGGTGAAGTCACATTTCAAGTATTGTGTTCAGTTTTGGTCATCGTGTTTTAGGAAAGATGTCGTTAAGCCAAATACTAATTTACATACATTTCTACCCACTGAGGATTCAGAGTGGATCTCTGATTAAGATCCCATCAGTCTTTCAAGAGCTAGATAGGGCTCATAAAGATAGCAGTCAGGGGATATGGGGAGAAGGCAGGAACGGGGTACTGATTGGGGATGATCAGCCATGATCACATTGAATGGCGGTGCTGGCTCAAAGGGCCGAATGGCCTACTCCTGCACCTAATGTCTATTGTCTAGTCTTGCTGAGCTCTGCATCTCTCCACACTGCAGGTCAGCATCAGTGGTGCAGGTCTCTGCGGCGAACTTTCACAGCATCTGTGCTTCCAACAAGAACACCATGGTCAAAAAATGAAAACTTGGATATCAAAAATCAAGCAGAATGGAGTATGGAGTTAGGGCGAAGCAGCCACAGTTAAAGTATAAAGTTCAAGATATAATGGCCATTTTATACAAGTGAGAACCAGTGTATTTCAAAATGTATACTACAAGCAGTAATCGGTTTTTAAAATGCAAAGCACCACTATCGGAAAAGATTGTCATTGGATATCAAAAATCAAGCAGACAATTCTGGAGATACTCAGTAAATCAGGTGGGATCTGTGGAGTGAGAAGCAGTAATTTCAAGTAGATAACCTTTGTCACTGTCTCATTGCAGTAAGGGGGAATGCTGGGTGAAGTAAGCACATCAGGGATGAGGATGCCAAGCTTAGTGTGCTTGAGTGCGATGTTAAGAAGGAGGTTAAGAAAAGATGACACTTCTGGTCATCTAGAGGCATCTTGAGTGGTAGGTCCCATGTTAGATGCATTGTAGAAGGCGCAGAGAAGCCAATTGTCTAACTGAGGTCAATGGCAACCTGAGATGTAGGTGTAGAGATGTTGTAATGGAAAGTGCATGGACAACAATGTTCCCAAGGGCAGTGGCAAAGCAGTTACATAAATGGAATGAAGACATAGAAAGTGTCAGAGAGGGATCTCCTCATAGTATTCTCCTAGGGGAAAGAGGGAGAGACAATTGAATGGCCATAAAGTCATTGCTACCCCAGCGTTTCATTGTGAATGTTCAAGCAATGGGTACAGCCATTCGAGTTTTGATTCCTGCTATGGATGCATGATGGAGACAGGATCATGAATGGTTTGGGGTTATTTTTAGAGTACAGCAAAATCAAAGGTTATGAAATAGTAACAAGGAACTGCAAATGCTGGTTTGTCAAAGAATGACGCACTGAACTAATTTAACAGGTCAGACAGCATCTATAGAGCATGGATAGGGAACGTTTTGTGTCAGGACTGAAAAATCGAATCTGAAGAAGGGTTTCGACCCATAACGTCACCTATCCATGTTCTCCGGAGATGACCCGCTAAGTTACTCCAACATTTTGTGTCGTTCTAAGGCTATAGAGAACTGGTAACAAAAATGGAGATGATGCCAAAGTTCAAATCATCCTTTGCCTTTAGTTTTCTTATGTACTTAACTAAATAATTTAGGATTGATAGTCAGACAGCATCTCTATAGGAGCATGGATAGGGAACGTTTTGTGTCAGGACTGAAAAATCGAATCTGAAGAAGGGTTTCGACCCATAACGTCACCTATCCATGTTCTCCGGAGATGACCCGCTAAGTTACTCCAACATTTTGTGTCGTTCTAAGGCTATAGAGAACTGGTAACAAAAATGGAGATGATGCCAAAGTTCAAATCATCCTTTCCTTTAGTTTCTTATGTACTTAACTAATATTCTTAATTAATAGGATTGATAGGACACAGATCAGGCATGTTTTACAATGGGAGGACAATTGATGGGTAATCTGTATGGTTAGGTTATTGCCCAGTTGAAAATTCCTTTTGCCGTTTTCCCCTTGAGGTAGGGTATTAAAATACAGAATACAGTTTGTTCATTAATAGCACATTGTGTGCATTAAGCAACATTATAACAGGCTAACCTCAAAAGACCAATGGTTTAATGTAGTTTAGTGTTGGTTTGTGTTTTGGAACAATGCCATTATAACACATTTTAATGCCGGTAGGTGCAAATGAATAATGAAGGTTGTCGCTCACCTTTGAATTGTGTAAGAGAATTAAGTAAATGAATTAGTCAAGTGTATCCCAGCTCATTCAAGTGGCAGATTAAGTACTTGCAAACTGATTGGTACCAGTGTTGCTCCAGCCCAAAACAAGATCACATCCAGAGGTCAACGCAAATAAAGAATAAAAGCCTGAGAAATGCGCTACACCCAATTTAATGCATGGCTTGTTCCAACCTTGGAACTTTGAATTTTAGCCAAGAAAGAAACCTAAAAAAAACAATATCTGTAATCTAATAGCAGTAATGAACTCTGAGGTGTATGTTTATAATGAACTTAAGTGTCTCGTTTAGCACTCGGCTTCCTTTCCTCTTGCCAAAACAAACACCTCTTGCATTAAATGGGAAAAATAATGTCTGATGCCCTGTATTTAAAAAAAAAGGTAAATTAGCATTCTATGCCTGGTGTTGAGCCTTGGTTTCTCCTCTCCATTTGACCCCCAAACGGTTGTACTGTTTATTTTCTTATATTTATTAACCTAGAGGATATGGGCATTACTGAGAAGGCCAGAATTTATTGCCCATTGCTAATTGCCCTTGAGAAGCTAGTGGTGAACAGCATCCTTGAATCGCTGCATTTCATCTGGTGAAAGCAACTACTGTTGGGTAAAGAGTTCCAATGTTTAGACCCAGCAGTAAGAAAGAACCAATGATATATCTCGCCACCTCCAACGTGACCCCACCTCTCGCCACACCTTCCCATCTCCCCCCATGTCTGCCTTCCGCAAAGACCGCTCCCTCCGTAACTCCCTTGTCAATTCTTCCCTTCCCTCCCCTACCACCCTCTCCCCGAGCACTTTCCGTTGCAACCGCAAGACATGCAACACCTGTCCCTTTACCTCCCCCATCAACTCCATTCAAGGACCCAAGCAGTCGTTCCAGGTGCGACAGAGGTTCACCTGTATCTCCTCCAACCTCATCTATTGCATCCGCTGCTCTAGATGTCAGCTGATCTACATTGGTGAGACTAAGCGGAGGCTGGGCGATCGTTTCGCCGAACACCTCCGCTCAGTCCGCAAGAACCTACCTGACCTCCCGGTGGCTCAGCACTTCAACTCCCCCTCCCATTCCCCATCCGACCTCTCTGTCCTGGGTCTCCTCCATGGCCAGAGTGAGCAACACCGGAAATTGGAGGAACAGCACCTTATATTCCGCTTGGGGAGTCTGCATCCCGCGGGCATGAACATTGAATTCTCCCAATTTTGTTAGCCCTTGCTGTCTCCTCCCTTTCCTCAGCCCTCGGGCTTTCTCCTCCCATCCCTCAGCCCTCGGGCTCCTCCTCCTTTTTCCTTCCTTCTCCCCGCCACCTCCTATCAGTCTGAAGAAGGGTTTCGGTCCGAAACGTTGCCTATTTCCTTCGCTCCATAGATGCTGCTGCACCCGCTGAGTTTCTCCAGCATTTTTGTGTACCTACCATATATCTCCAATTGTGGATGATGTGTAAATTGTTGGAGTCGCGTTCCATGCACTTGCTGACCTTGTCCTCCGTGATAGCACTTCCCAAAACCAATGACTTCTATTGGAATGACATTAAATGCAGTGGGTTTTGTAGATGGCACACAATTCAATGCACATGGTGAAGGGAATGAAAGGGTGCAGTGGTAATAAGGTGCTCATTAAGACACTCTTTGCCCTCATCCTGTTTCTCCCACTATTCTTCCTGTTCCTCCCCCAGGTTCTCTGCAACTTGGATAAGAGGGGATGGGGTGAGATAAGACATTGAATAAATGTTTGAGAGACACAGTGGACTGATGATTCCGAAATTCAGAGTAAAAAACTGGGCAGAGCGACAGTTGACATTTCAGATTGAGAGACTGCATCAGAATCACCACGAGTCCAACATACGTGGTGGGCCTGTCCCACTTACGCAACTTTTTCAGCGACTGCCGGCACCAGTCTTAGGTCATTGCAGGTTGCCAGAAAGACGCTCCGATTCTTTGGGCGACTGAAGAAACTACTCACGACCATACAGGGCTCTCACTTAACTTTTTGTCTCTATTTCCAGCCGGGCAACCAAGGCAGCTTTTTAGGTGTCCAATTGACAGTTTAGGTTGTCATTTAAGACAGCTTACATGGCGCGTGCGATAATTGAAGTGCGCTCGGCCAAAGTGCGTAGTTACCAGTCGGAATTATGCTCAATGAAGCATTCACATATTATTTCTGCTTTAAATAAAGTCACAAACTAAACATATTCACCAATCAAGACATGATATATTGTTTCAATTTCAGGTAGTCCTAGCTTTCCCCCTCCTTCCCCTCCCATTCCCAGCTCTCCCACAGTCTACTGTCTCCGCCTCTTCCTTTCTTTTTCCCGTATCCATTTTCAGTCTTAAATCTTAAAGTGACGCAATGTTCCCCTTTACAGCTACTGTATGTTTTACTTCAGTTCAAGACTATGGGGCAGTACATTGGCCATAAAGTTGCTGCCTAAAAGTGGCAGAGACCCAGAATTGATCCTGAATATGGGTGCTGCCTGTATGGAGTTTGCTCCTTTTCCCTTTGATCGCATGGGTTTTCTCCGGGTGCTCTTGTTTCCTTCCACATTCCAATGGTGTGCAGGAACCTTTTTCAGACCCAACCCAAAACATTATGTCTGAAGAAGGGTTTCGGCCCGAAACGTTGCCTATTTCCTTCGCTCCATAGATGCTGCTGCACCCGCTGAGTTTCTCCAGCTTTTCTGTGTAACCTCCAAAACATTATATTCTCCTTTGGTCCAGAGATTCTGTCTGACCTGTTGAGTTACTCCAGCTTTTTGTGTTTCTCTTCAGTTTAAACCAGCATCTGCAGTTCCTTCCTACCCACACGATACTATACGATAGAACTTTATTAATCCCAGGAGGGAAATAGTCTGCGTCAATTATCTCTCACCACACACACACACACACACACACACACACACACACACACACACACACACACACACACACACACACACACACACACACACACACACACACACACACACACACACACACACAGGGGGGGACACACACACACACACACACACACACACACACACACACAGCAAGTGCAGACCCGTTGGGTCTGTTTCCCCAATGCGCGTTTGCGGGCGGGGGGGTGTGGGGGAGGGTGGGAGGGGAGGGGGGGGGGGGGGGAGGGGGGAGGAGGAAAGGGGAGAGATTGGGGGAGAGGAGAGCGGGAGAGGGGAGAGAGGGGGGGGGATGAGAGAGGAGAGGGGGAGGGGGAGTGGAGGAGAACAGGAAGGGGGGTGAGGGGAGGGGGTGGGGAGGGGGGGGAGGGGATGTTAGAGGGGCAGGGGGGGGAGGGGTGAGGGAGGGGGAGGGAGGGGGAGAGGGTGGGGGGGGATGGGGGGGGTGTGGGGGGGGGGGGGGGAGGGTGGGGAGGGATGGGGGGGGATTGGAGGGGAGGGGACGAGGGTGGTGGGGAGGGGGGGAGGGGGGGGGGAGGGGAGGGGAGAGGGTAGGGGGAGTGGGAAGGGGTGAGGGAGGGGAGGGGGGGAGGGGGTGGGGGGGGAGGGGGAAGAGGGGGGGAGAAGTGGGAGAGAGTGGGGGAGGGGGGAGAGAGGGGTGGGGGTGTGGGGAGAGGGGGGGAGGGGGAGGGGGGAGGGGGGTGGGGGGGGGAGAGAGGGGGGTGGGGAGGGGGAGGGGGGGGGAGGAGAAGGGGAGGATGGATGAGGAGAGCTGTTTTTTTTAAATCCATTTTGAATTTTTTTTTTTTTGTGGGGGGGCAGGATTTTAATAAAAAGTGTACATAAAAACAACGAAATTTAATGAGGGTTACACAGAAAAGCTGGAGAAACTCAGCGGGTGCAGCAGCATCTATGGAGCGAAGGAAATAGGCAACGTTTCGGGCCGAAACCCTTCTTCAGACTGGAATTTAATGAGGAGTGGATTTGCGAATGTAAAAGTGAAATCTCTACCAAACTGGAAAACATCTCGGAGTTTCTGCGTGTGGTTTTGGCGGATCAAGGAATCAAAGGTCAAAAATCTAATCTGAAAAAATATCTGAAAATGGAATCTGACATACACACACACACACACACACACACACACACACACACACACACACACACACACACACACACACACACACACGCACACACACACACACACACACACACACACACACACACACACACACACACACACACACACACACACACACACACACACACACACACACAGTTTTAATATATAGATAGATAGATATTCATATATTTATATTATATATATATATATATATATATACTCACATATAAAAACACTTTGTTTTCTCGTTTATAACATTGTTTACAGAGTACTATGTTTACATATTCTGTTGTGCTGCTGCAAGTAAGGATTTCATTGTCTAGCTGGGACGTGAGAGAATAAAACACTCTTGACTCTTGACTTATGTCGCTAATGTGTGGGATAGAACTAGTGTATGGGTGATCGGTGGTCGGCGTGGACTCGGTGGGCTGAAGGGCCTGTTCCCACGCTGTATAATTAAACTAAAACACTAAAACCAGAGGAAATCTAAAGAAGGGTCTCTACATGAAAAGTCGCCCAATTTCTTCCATCCAGAGATGCTGGCTGCTCCATGGAGTCCCCCCGCACAATTAAAGCATGGAATAGTCTTCACCCTACCATAGTTACCCAACCAGACGCAACTAAATTTAAGGTAGCTCTTTTTCCCAAGTACCCTTTTTTGCTTGTGCAAGTCAAGAGAGTTTCATTGTCATGTGTCCCAGATAGGACAATGAAATTCTTGCTTGCTGCAGCACAACAGAATATGTAAACATAATACAGAACAGGAGATAAAAGTTCTGTGTGTCCATATACCATAGACTATATATATACACAATAAACAGATAAAGTGCAATAGGTTGTTATTGTTCCGAGTTTGGAGTTTGGTGGTAGACCTTCCACCACCTCCAATTTAAATTCCATTTGGAATATTTTTGGAGGACCAGAAAACCAAGAAGCAAGGTCCAGCTCCAGGGTTGCGATTCTGCGTTGGTTTTCAGCGGTCACAGCAAGGCAGCGACCGGACAGCAATGGCGGCCAGATCTCCCACAATGCAAAGGGAGGGAGAAAGTGCCTAGCGTCGACTAGTTGCCTTGCAGTGCGCATGTGCTGGGCGGCCGATGATGTGCTGGCTGTGGTTGTGTGCATGTGCAGGGGGAGGATGTGCAGGCCGTGGCAGTGCGCATGTGCAAGGCGGTCAGCCGTGCCGGCGGATGAGGAGCGGCCAGAGAGCGGAGACCCGGCGGCCTGGACAAGATATGGCGAGCGGAGACGGAGAGTGACAGAGAGAGAGATGGAGAAGGGGGCCTGTTCAGAGTTGAACGGTAGGTTTCCCGGGTGCTTGCCAAACCTGGCAAAGTGGCACAGCTTTTAGGTTGCCCGGCGGGACTTTAGGTGGCCATTGGCAACTGGGCAACCGTTAATTTCGAGCCCTGCCATACAGGCGACACCCTGGCGACATGTCGCGGGGTGAAGCCTGTATGGTCATGAGTAGTCGCCTAAAGAGTCGTACCTTGTTCTGGTCGCCGCTGGATTTTCAACATGTTGACATTTTTTTTCCCTCCACCTCCCTCACGGCAGTTCCCCCACGCCGGGTCCTCCATTGTTCTTTCCCCTCCCCGCTCACGGGGGTTCCCCCATGTTCTCATCGACCGTCGACGCACGAGGCATTGCCGTCGCCGCAAGTCTTCACCACTGCCGAGGCCCCATCGTCGTGAGGCTTCACCGTTGCCGCCTCCGAGGCCTCACTGCTGCCGACGCCCTACTTCACGCCTCCGTGGTGCCGACACGGGCCCCAGCCGTGGGCTCCATTGACCGCTTCGCCCGACACTGGCTTTACATGGCGATCCAGGAGGCATCGAGACCGCGGCACCTCGACAAAGCTACGGTCCGTCGGGAAGCCTTCTGCCCGCGTATTGGTGCAATGGTTGTCAATGTCAATTTTGGTCTCCAAATCTGAGGAAGGACATTATTGCCATAGAGGGAGTGCAGAGAAGGTTCACCAGACTGATTCCTGGGATGTCAGGACTGTCTTATGAAGAAAGACTGGATAGACTTGGTTTATACTCTCTAGAATTTAGGAGATTGAGGGGGGATCTTATAGAAACTTACAAAATTCTTAAGGGGTTGGACAGGCTAGATGCAGGAAGATTGCTCCCGATGTTGGGGAAGTCCAGGACAAGGGGTCACAGCTTAAGGATAAAGGGGAAATCCTTTAAAACCGAGATGAGAAGAACTTTTTTCACACAGAGAGTGGTGAATCTCTGGAACTCTCTGCCACAGAGGGTAGTTGAGGCCACAGTTGATTGGCTATATTTAAGAGGGAGTTAGATGTGGCCCTTGTGGCTAAAGGGATCAGAGGGTATGGAGAGAAGGCAGGTACAGGATACTGAGTTGGATGATCAGCCATGATCATATTGAATGGCGGTGCAGGCTCGAAGGGCCGAATGGCCTACCCCTGCACCTAATTTCTATGTTTCTATGTTTCTATGTAATGTCATCCTTTCAAATATACATTAATTCTTTAAAGACATACAATATCCAATTTGATGCTGTAAGCACCGATTCAATTTTAAAGAATTAAGTCTTTCATTGCAAAACATAACCTTTTATTTGGTTGTTGAGTTGACAACCTATATTACTGAGGTTGTGGAACTCGATAATATCTGTTTCTGAAAGCAGGCAATATCTCCTTCACAATGTATGATGTTTTTAGAAATCTATTTTAAAAGGATTGATTAGAATTCACAAGATCTCACGGCCAAAGAGATCCTGAGCCAGGAGGCCCTTGGTTCAACCCATGAAGTGAACCTATTTAAAGCAGAATGTGAATTACTTTAATAGTTACATATAGGAACCAGGAACTGCAGATGCTGGTTTACACAAAGAAGACAAAGTCCTGGAGTAACTCAGCAGGTCTGGCAGCATCGCTGAAGAACTAGGGCAGCACGATGATGCAGTGGTAGAACTACTGCCTCACAGCGCCAGAGACCCGGGATCCACCCTGACTACGGGTGCTTGGCGGTATGGAGTTTGCACGTTCCCCCCGTGATCTGCGTGGGTTGTCTCCGAGATCTTCGGATACCTCCCACACTCCCAAGTTGTGCAGGTTTGTTGGTTAATTAGCTTCAGTCTAAATGTAAAATTGTCCCTAGTGTGTGTAGGGTAGTGCTAATGTGCAGGGATTACTGGTCGGTGCCGACTCAGTGGGCTGAAGAGCCTGTTTCCATGCTGTATCTGTAAACTAAACTAAAACCAAACATGGACAGGTTACATTTCAGATCGGGACTGTCTGAAAAAGGATTCTTACCCGAAACGCCGCCTATCCATGTTCTCCAGGGATGCTGCCTGACCTGCTGAGTTTCTCTAGTACTTTGTGCCATTCAGAATATGAGCAGCTATAATTAAATATAACATTCCTAAGGAAATATATAAACATGTTTGAACGATGGTCTAAATTAATTTTAGATCATGTGTTTTGGGCATTCTTTAGATTATAAGTAAAATGCTATCAATATTCATCGTTGTAAGACAGGTAAAATGTTTTTGAATTCAACAGATTACTTAAATTGATTAAATACTGTATTAGTCGCATGTGCATGAAGCCACCCATTTTGTAAAAAAAATAGCACCACACAAGTGCCTCAGTTATGCATATACAACCTGGTGTGAAAGCATGCAGCAGGGTGGAGCTCAACATAAGATCACTGTAAATATAAGAATCGTGTAAATGGTGGTTGATGTAGAGTCGGTGGGACGATTCTATGGATTATGCCACAAGCCTAGACTGATGGATCAGTTACATGCTGAAAAAGTGAGCTTCCTTTTTTGATGATGTGGTATATGCATAATATGCACATGGAAAAAAAAGGCAAACGGATTGAATTTCTATGCATTAGCCATCCTTTTTATTCTTGCACATGAGATTTTGGGCAAGCTCGGAAAAACAGCATCTTAAAGAAGGGTAGCATATAGAGTTAATCCCATGTTAATTCATGGAACTTTGAGGCAGCAGCCCTGCTTGATTTGTTAGAGTACAGTAAAAATGTAGTCAGTACAGTTTTTAAATCCTTTTAGTCCTTAATTGAAGTGATAATATTCCATAAAAATCCCAAATGTCTTTACCTCCATGGAGTATTAGGTGTACTTTTACTTCAAATGTCATCTGCTCATTAAAAATCTGATATAGTTCCTTCAAGCATCGTTAGTTTCTCCAGCTGGACAGGTCAAGGATGGATCAGAATTAGAATAATATGGAAGGAGTAAAGTAAATTTTATTTATATAGCACGTTTAAATCAACTCGCGTTGAAACCAAAGTGCTTTACATAAAAGAAACAATAAAGTTTCCGTAAAAATAAGAAAAATGACACAACACATTATAGAATTCAACATGAACGTCCTCCCACAACAGAATCAAAATATTCCACTGTGGGAAAAAGCATCAAAAAGTTAAGTCCTCTTCCTCTGTGAAACTCCCGAGGTCGGGGCCTATTTGTGGCCTCCGCAGCCAGTCCGATGTTTTCAGGCCCTCTTTGCCGGCAAGCTGGAACTCCGTTGTCACTCCTGTGCACGACTGCCCAGCCAGCAGCTGTCTGTCTTTTCATCTTTTTATTTTTTATTTTAGTTAGTTAAGTGTTTTGTTTGGAGGTCTAGACTTTTTTAATGTGGGGGGTGGGGAAGGGGGAACCTACCTTTCAGGGTCCCTACCTGGATCGGAGAGGCAGCTTTTCCCCGGGCTGCAGCTTTGACCCGTCCTCGCGGCCTACCAGCGGGCCTGGAGCGGCGTTTCCTGTCGGGGACCACCCAGAACCTCGGCTTCGGCGGCGGCACAGTGCTGGAGCGCTATCACGGAGCGGGCGATGCCTTGCCCGGGTCGCCGCGCTGGAGCTCCGGTGAGCTGAAGATCGCTGAGGAAAATGTCGCGGAGCTGCGGGACTGTGGAGCGACCAGCTGCGGGCGGCGGCGCTGACTTTACACCGGGAGCCTGGGATCTCTAGATGAGATCGCCAGTTGTGGAGCTCCAACCGGCGCGGCCTTGTCGGCTTCAGAAGCCGTGGCCTCCAGTGCGGAAGCGGCCGTTCCAGGGTGTCCCTAGCCGCTGAGAGGACTCTCCTGACGCCGGAGCAACATCACCTGGCGAGAACGGCCTGGAACATCGGGCCTCCGTAGAGGCAACTGTGGAGGCCTCAATGGGCCCGACTATGGGTGAACTGGGGTTGAGGACTGGACTTTGTGCCTTCCCTCATAATGGTAACCATTGTGGGGGGATGTTCTTTATTTTTAAAACTCTTATTAATGTTATGTCTGTGCTGCAAAATGGCAAGAAGCATTTCACTTCACTATACCTAGGTGTATGTGAATGTGACCAATAAAATAAAATACCTTTGATACCTTTGACTCCTCGGCGGGTTGGAAATGTCTGGAGTGGCCGCTTCCTCCCCGGAGACCGCGACACCCGTAGTCCACAGGCTGCGCTGGCTGGAGTTCCGACTCTAGTATCCCAGGCTCCGTGGTGTTCCAAATTCAACGCCGCCCGCCCGCGGCTGGACGCCCCACAGCCACAGCTCCTCGGATGTTGGAGTCGGCAGTCACCGCACTCCGGAGCTTACCGCACGGCGGCCTGGTAAGGCATCGCCTGCTCCATGATGGTGTCCCAGCGCTGTGCCGCCACCGAAGCTTAGTCCCAGCCGATCCAGACAGGAAATGCCGCTCCAGTTTCGATGGTAGGCCGCGAGGAAGGGGTGAAGAAGCAGCTCGGAGGGATTCCGCCTCTCCGACCAGGTAGGGATTAGGAAATAAAGTTTCCCCCCACCCACCACATAAAAGACCTCCAACTAACGTGGAGATTGAACCGGCCCGTTCACGGAGACGGTTGAGCCATGGGACTTACTTACCATCACCCGGTGGGGTCACAACATCGGAGGCCTGGATCACCTCAGCACAGAGGGAGAACAAGGAGGGAAGAGACAAAGACTTAAGACCTTTTGCCTTTACAGTGTGGATGTTAAATTTGTGTTTATTGTGTGTTTTGCTATTTTATTATATGTTAGACTGCAAGGCAATGAAATTTCATTAATGACAATAAAGGTCCTAGATTCCTAGAAATAATTAAATATTGAACATTTATTACATGTCATTTGAACCTCAGTGAGACTCAAACGAAACTTACTTTCCACAGCCATTCAAACAGAGACAATTCCTACAAGACACACACACAATTCAAGTTACACAAACATCCATCACAGTGAATCTCCTCCTCACTGTGATGGAAGGCAAAGTCTTTTCTCTCCCCTGCACCATTTTGCTCCCGATGTCGAAGCCCCAGGCGTGCGATGGTAAGTTCCACGGCCATTTTAGGCCGCGCTGGGAGATGTACGGTCCCGCTCCAGGCCCAAAAGTCACAAGTTGGAGCCCCCGGCAGGCGCTGGAATGTCCCGCGGCCATTGAAGCCGCGCTGGGCGATGTACGGCCCCGCTCCGTTTCGTTCAAACCCCGCGACACAGGCGGGAGAAGTCGCTTTGCAGGAGCTCCGGAAAGTTGTCTCCACCCAGTCCCGCGAGCTCCCGATATCACAGTCCACTGGAGCTGGAACTTCCGAGCTCTGGGATCGGGCCGCAGCAGCGAGCCACCACCGCTCCCCACGCTCCGAGGCCAGCCAGATGGTGAGTAGTCGACAGCTCCGCAGGCTCTGGGACTGGAGCCCGCAGGTCGTTCCGGCTGGAGGCCGCTCCACAGTGCTAGACCCCAACGACAACTAATCAACAGCAACATTTCATTTTGGCTGGACATATAATATTCAAATTGACAACAAATGCATTAATTGCTCCCTCATCTTCGTTGCTGGAGTTGCCCAAAACACATGTGATTTATTACTGTATATAAATTCCTTGCTGCACATGGTACACAAATAATGTCCACTATCTTTATTGTCCGAGTTGGAATGAACAGAACCATCCGCAACGTTGAAGAAGTTTCTCAGAAGACATAATGACGATAGACACAAAACGCTGGAGTAACTCAGCGGTCAGGCATAGACACAAAACGCTGGAGTAACTCAGCGGTCAGGCAGCATCTCTGGAGAAAACGTAAAGGTGATGTTTCGGGTCAAGACGCTTTTACAGACATGGAATAATATAAGAAAGGTCTTGACCTGAAACGTCATCCATTCCTTTTCTCCAGAGATGCTGCCTGTCCCGCTGAGTTACTCCAGCTTTTTGTGTCTATCTTTAGCATAATAATAGCTTGCCAACATTACATTGTTCCAGGATATAAATGAGGTTCACATCAAATTTCTGTCACTGTTACAAGAGACTCTATGGGAATTGCAAAACTACAAAATTGACAAAAATAATAAAGTGCAAAAGAGTTCTCGCTTTGAGTCGCTGCTACATTACTGCTGATTCAGCGAGTGCATCCCTAAACATAATGTGAAGGTTATCTTTCAGACTCGCTGGTGCCTACTGGAGTTGTGTCAACAAAGTTTCTGACCAGCAAGTAAACAAACCCTGGCTCTCCAAAGTTAGAGAGGGCTGTTCATATTTGTACTTGTGGAATCACACTGTTGATGATAAAAACAGAAAAACACATAGTTTTGTGTAAAACATCAACTTGCCGTTATTACAAACCATCACCATGACCTTGAAGTGCATGTGATGAGCGCTGATAATAGTGCCACACTAATAGTGTTTGTTTACATCTGGAGATAGTCCCATGTCCTTTTCACTGGCTGTGATAAATGGCTTCACCTCACAAAAAAGTGATCACAGTGCAACCTTTGCCTCCCAAATAAATAATCGACACTGTACCCACTGTACATTGTGCCCTGCCTTCTCTTCCTTTTGCCACACATACTTACCTCTGCTTCCTGCCAAGTTACACACATGCACTCAGTGATGATTGATCACCCATGCAGCCACTGTACAAACAATCATCTCTCCTTGCATCTATATACAGTCTCAGACGTATCCTGGATTTTCTTTGATAAAGAGGCCGCAATCTGCCTGGGGCATGAAATCCGACATTCCTGTTGTTTTTATTGGGATATGTGTGCCTTTCTGTAATATTTCAGACGGGAGACTATGCACACTCGTTACTGTACTTTTAATTGCTCAAGTTATGTAATGAGGTCTGATGTTTTTGATCCTTTCTTCTACATTAAAGTACAAGAAAGGATCAAAAGCAAGTCTGGTCCTTCCACAGCCCATGTACAATTATCCCATTATGTCCCAACAGTCTGACAGAAAGGAAATACTAATACTTTCCCAATATTCAACAGTAATAAGAGTCCAGAATACTTATCTTCCTTTATTCTTTCATAGAACCTCTGCTGGAATGTTAATTCACATTATGGGTATAAATCTCAGAAGACTTGAACCCATGACCTTCTGTCCCTGAAACCAGAGTGCAAGCTGCAGAGTCCTGGCCAGGACAACTGGCAGTGGAAGAGAACACATAGAAACAGGAGTAGGCCATTCGACCCTTCGAGCCTGCACCGCCATTCAATATGATCATGGCTGATCATCCAACTCAGTATCCCGTACCTGCTTTCTCTCCATACCCTCAGATCCCCTTAGCCACAAGGGCCACATCTAACTCCTTCTTAAATATAGCCAATGAACTGGCCTCAACTACCCTCTGTGGCAGAGAGTTCCAGAGATTCACTACTCTCTGTGTGAAAAATGTTTTTCTCATCTCGGTTTTAAAGGATTTCCCCCTTATCCTTAAGCTGTGACCCCTTGTCCTGGACTTCCCCAACATCGGGAACAATCTTCCTGCAAACACACTAACAACAATCACAAATTTTAACAGCAGAAGATGTGGAGTCAGACATAATCAGAAACCATGGAAACAGAGAACATTTTGTGGGTTTTTTTGGGCAAAGTCACACTATGCAAAAGTGTACACCAAGCTATAAACTTGGATATATCTTTCTGCCATTCTTCCTCCCCATTTGTTCTAAAACCCTTTTGCGATGGCATCACACTTTGACTATCTCTAATGTGGGAAATGCATTATGAAGAGTTAAGGGCCGGTCCCACCAGCATGCGCCTGCATGCGGCGAACGCGACAAAACTGCAAGCGGGGGCCGTGCGGAGGTCAAGTGAGTGACGTGAAGTTTGAGCGAAGTCCGCGGGAAGTTCACGTGTGACGTACGGTGTCAAGATGCTGCGTACAGCGTCAAGACACTGCGCACGCCTGTCGAGGAGGTGCTTACAGCGTCGAGGTGGCTGCGAACCGGCAGGCCGTTGCCACGCGGAATTTTTGAACACGGTCAATTTTTCGGAGCCCCGCGCGATGTCGGGACCAGCTCCGCACAACTCCATATGGCTCCGGCGATCGAAGTGGGACCAGCCCCGCGAGACCGTATGGCTCAAGCGAACACGTTAGGTCGCGCTTGCCACATGGAGTCGCATGCTCGTGGGACAGGCCCTATAGGCATGTTATCAGGGATGTCTGAGATAGTGCAGCGCAGGCCCAGCGGCTATTACATCTATCTATATTACTAAAAGTCTGTTCTTGACCAGTTTTGGCCATCTGTGCTGCAATTTCCGAGAGAACGCCGCCACCTACGGTCGTCATTTTTGGCCACTGAGGGCACTTACATTTGAGTAGACATGTATTCTGTGTTATTCACAGCTCAGAGAAACGTGACCCTCTGCCTTCCTCCATCTTGAAGAGACTGTGTGGCACACCACTTCCTGGTTTTATAGTCCCTCCCCCCTGCCGCCAGCGGGGGCAGCAGAGACAATGGGGAATTTTGTAAAAACATTAATATCTCTGTCATTTTTAATCGACGGGAAAAATCCTTGGCCCACATGCGGCGGAGGGGGGATCTGAGCGAGGTGCCAAAAAATGACGGCCGTAGGTGGCGGCGTTCTCTCGGAAATCGCAGCACAGATGGCCAAAACCGGTCAACAACAGACTTTCAGTAATATAGATATTAAATAGAGAATTACCCTCAACAGAAGCACTAAGAGAAGATTGGGAACATGAGCTAATGACAAAGATCTCGAAGTATAGATGGGAAAAGTATCTGGAAAACAAATAACATTATCCTTGAAATTAAATAATCTATCAGTACAGGTGCACAACCTTTTATCCGAAAGCCTTGGGACCAGACACTTTTCGCAATTCAGAATTTGTCGGTCTTGGGAATGGAAATTTTTTAGCGTAGACTTTAATGGCTGGCTCAGTGGTAGAGTGTTCGGCTCATATCCGCAAGGTCGCGAGTTTGCGCCTCGATCCAGGCAGTTACTCGGTCGCGAGTTTGAGTCTTCAATGTCGTTTTTTCTTGCAGAATAAATGTTTGTATGAAATGCAGTGTAGGAGAGGTGTACTGACTGTGTGGGCAGAACTTTGGAAGTGATTGCCCACCAGTCTAAAAAGCCGCTGTGTCTCCCTGTCCCTGGGATAGTAGGGGGCGATCAAACAGCACAATACCCCCCTCCCACTCCAACTCCAGAGGAATCCGCTCCCCGATGGGCCGCTACGGCGACAAGTGGTAGTTTGCCCACAGCCCGAGCTGCGCCACGCCAAGAACAAGTACCTTGCACACCATCAGCTTCTGCCCCTACGTGTTCCTCTGGAGTTGGAGCGGGGCTGGGCTGGAGTTGCTGCTGGCTGTGGGTCTCTGGGATCTCCGTGCTTGCAGTGGGCCTGGGGGTCGCTGTCCCGTTGGTCCTGACGTCTCCGGCCACCCCCCTGGACTGGAGCTGAGACTGGGAACTGTACCGCCCTTGCCCCCTCCCTCTGCAACTGCAAACAACCCCACTCTCCTGCAAGGGCGGTACAGTTCCCGGAGGATAGCAGGTGGCCGGAGACGTCAGGACCAACAGGAACCCGCTCCCCGATGGGCCCCTACGACGCCCCGAGCTGCGCCCCGTCATCCGCAACCCAGGTTCCTAAGTAGTTGGAGCGGGGCTGGGCTGCTGTTGGCTGTGGGTCTCTGGGATCTCCGTGCTTGCGGTGGGCCTGGTGGTTGACGTCCAATTGGTCCTGACGTCTCCGGTGACTGCACTAACCTGCTGGCAGCCATCGCCGTCGTGAAGACAGTACAAAGCCCCCGCGCCGGTGCAATGAGCGGGGAGCTGGAGAGGGGAGGGAAGGGGTCACACACATGGCCGGGGAGCAGAGGGGTGTAGGTGGGGTGAAACTGAAGGGAGCGACAATCTGCTGCTGCCTACACTGTGTATCGTGTCTACCGTGGGAACTTTTTAACTTAGCGGGCAGGCAGCAGCAGATTGTCAATTATTAACCCTCCCGCGCAATATACTCTCACCTTCTCTTTTATGAATGGGGATTTAGTTCCCCTTTCTTCCAGGACCGACCGGAGGTTCCGCTGTCACCTCTGCGGGCCACCCTCGGTGAACGTCCTGTCTCCCTGTCCCTGGAATAGCAGGGGGCGATCAAACAGCACAATACCCCCCTCCCCCTCCAACTCCAGAGGAATCCGCTCCCCGATGGGCCGCTACGGCGACAAGTGGCAGTTTGCCCACAGCCCGAGCTGCGCCACCCCAAGAACAAGACGTTATTCTTGCACACCATCAGCTTCTGCCCATACGGGGAGCGTGTTCTTCTGGAGTTGGAACGGGGCTGGGCTGGAGTTGCTGATCTGGGATCTCCGTGCTTGCAGTGGGCCTGGGGGTCGGTGTTCCGTTGGTCCTGACGTCTCCGGTGACTGGCACTGTGCTGCTAGCATCGCGACGTGAAGACAGTACAAAGCCCCCGCGCCGGTGCAATGAGCGGGGAGCTGGAGAGGGGAGGGAAGGGGTCACACACATGGCCGGGAAGCAGAGGGGTGTAGGTGGGGTGAAACTGAAGGGAGCGACAATCTACTGCTGCCTGCACGCTGTTAAAAAGTTCCCACGCAGGACTCACGATACACTGTGTATCGTGTCTACCGTGGGAACTTTTTAACCCAGCGGGCAGGCAGCAGCATATTGTCAATTAATAACCCTCCCGCGCAATATACCCTCACCTCTTTTATGAATGGGGATTTAGTTCCCCTTTCTTCGAGGACCGACCGGAGGTTCCGCTGTCACCTCTGCGGGCCGCCCTCGGTGAACGTTTTCAAGGACCTTTCTTCAAGGACCGAAAAAATGTCGCTATTCGGAGGTTTTCGTTATTTGGATCGTCGGATAAAAGGTTGTGCACCTGTACTAACCCCACTATTGAACAACCCCGCATTCAAACCATCTCTCATCGATAAAACATATCAACAATGGGATAGACTGGGGATTAGGAAAGTAGGGGATATATATGATTTGGGCAAACTGTTATCATTTCAACATTTAAAATTAAAATTTAAACTGAAGGATAATCGATATTTTAAATATATACAGATATGTGACTTTATGAAGAAATATATACAAAGATTTCAAACTATATTTTTAGACCCTTTAGAAGAAGCAATGAATATTAAGGCTGATTCACAAAAACTAATATCATACTTTTATAATAATATATTAAATAGAGAATTACCCTCAACAGAAGTACTAAGAGAAGATTGGGAACATGAGTTAATGATAAAGATCTCGAAGGATAGATGGGAAAAGTATCTGATGAACACACATAATTGTTTTATTAATGCAAGACATAATTTACTTCAATTCAAATTATTACACAGACTATATCATTCAAAAACGAGGTTGAATAAGTTTTATCCAAACGTCTCTCCCAGATGTGATAAATGTTTGTTTCAAAACGCTAATATAACACATTCATTTGTAGGATGTACAAAGTTGAATAAATTTTGGAGTGATATATTTGATATATTTACAAAGCTTTTCAAGTCAAGAATAGAACCCAAAACGGAATGGATTATATTTGGAATAATAGTAGAAGATATCAATTTAAATAAAGACCAAAACATTTTTTTTAATTATGGGTTAATAATTGGAAAGAAATTGATACTTAAATTTTGGAAAAATACAACCATACCAACTATTAAAATGTGGATTAGGAATATGATGGACATAGCACGCCTTGAAGAAATGAGACTCCGACTAATAGATAAATATGATAAAAATTAGGTTCCACTGTACTGTTTTGTACTGTATTAACTTCTAATAAAATAAACAAAAAAAACAAAAAAAACAAAAAAAAAAATGTGACTCTGCAAACTACCTGGCAAACTTTGTCACGTGGTTTGTTCCCTTAATTCACTCTGCAGTGTCTTGTCATCAGAATACACAAGGCCAAAGATGGGAAGATATCAGATAAAGGCCACTGATGGAGCTCTTGCCAAACAACAGAAACCCAAGTCAAGTCAAGTCAAGAGAGTTTATTGTCATGTGCCCCAGATAAGACAATGACATTCTTGCTTGCTGCATCACAACAGAATATTGTAGGCTTAAATACAGATCAGATCAGATCAGTGTGAACATATACTATCTATATTACTAAAAGTCTGTTCTTGACCGGTTTTGGCTTTCTGTGCTACGATTTCTGAGAGTACGCCGCCACCTACGGCCATCATTTTTGGCCACCTCGCTCAGAGCCCCCCTCCGCCACATATGTGCCGAGGATTTTTCCCGTCGATTAAAATTGACAGAGATATTAATGTTTTTACAAAAATTCCCCATTCTCTCTGCTGCCCCTGCTGGAGGGAGGGGGAGGGACTATAAAACCAGGAAGTGGTGTGCCTCAATCAGTCTCTGCAAGTGGTGTGCCTCAATCAGTCTCTGCAAGTGGTGTGCCTCAATCAGTCTCTTCAAGTGGTGTGCCTCAATCTGAGCTCTGAATGACACTGATAAATGTCTACAGCACTGTGACTACCCTTAATTTGGTTGAAAAATATGGTTAGAGGTAAAAAAAACACTGCCTGCAAATGGTTGTTTGGCTTTGGGGTTTGGGTTGAAGTAAAAAGGCACTCTCTCCCCCCCCCCCCCCCCCCCCCCCCCCTCCTCCCCCCCCCCCCCCCCCCCCTCCCCCCCTCCATCTCCTTTCCCCCCCCCTCCCTCCCCCTCTCCTCTTCCCCCCCCCTCCCTCAACTCTTCCCCCCTCTCCTCCCCCCCCTCCCCCTCTCCTCTCCCCCCCCCCTCCCTCTCCTCTCCTCCCCCTCTCCCCTCCTCTCCCCCCCCCCTCCCCCCCCCCTCTCCCCTCCCCCTCCCTCCCCCCCTCCCTCTCCTCTCCCCCTCCCTCTCCTCTCCTCCCCCCCCCTCTCCTCACCTCCCCTCTCCTCCTCCCCCCCTCCCTCTCCTCCTCCCCCTCTCTTCTTCCACCTCTCCTCTTTTCCCCCTCCCTCTTCCCCCTCTCCCCTCCCCCTCCACTCCCCCCCTCTCCACTCCCCCCTCTCCCTCTCCCCCTCTCCTCTCCCCCCCCCCCTCTCCTCTCCCCCCTCTCCTCTCCTCTCCCCTCCTCCCCTCCCCCACCATCCCTCCCCTAAACCACCCTCCCCTCCAGACACCTACCCCCCCTTCCCTCCATCCTCCCTCCCCCTCCCTGCTCCCCACCTCTCCCCCCCCCCTCATCTCACCCCCTCTCAGCACTCTTTTCCTCTCTCCCCCTCTTTCCTCTCCCCCCCGCTCTCCCCCACACACACATAAATAAAACAGATAAAGTACAATAGCTGTTAAAAGAAACTTGCCTTCTGCTCATTTAAACAGGAGTAACATTTTTTTCCAAAACAGTATTTAACCTCAATCTGAATATCCATGGAGAACAATTGCTTTTATATTCCTAAATGATTTTTATCCTGGTAGCAATATAAGCCTTCCCATCAGAAGCAGCACAAAATGATATATTGCATACAAGTTTTTTTTGCACAATTAAACTCAAAGTAAATGTTACCATTATAGATAATCCATTTGTGCTATTGGTTGATACAATATTGCATGTTCCATATACCTACTGGGACAGAATATGAATGTCCTGCTGACTGTGCCAGGAAGGTACCAAAGGACAAAGGAAAAAAGGACAAAGGACATTTTTAATCACAAACACCAACTGGTGCAGTGAAATTTGAGTTACCATGCAGCACACAAATAAGATAAACACAACACTAGAATTTAACATAAAACATAAAAAGCATCCCCCCACAGTGGAATCAATGTTTCCCATTGTGAGGGAAGGCACCAACTCTGTTCACATGAACAGTCCTCTTCCTCTGTTCACCCGTTCACCCGTGGTCGGGGCCTATTGAGGCCTCCGCATTCGCCCCAACGACGGCCCGATTTTTCAGGCCCTCGAACGGAAGAACACTCTCAGCGGCCCGTAGCCTCAGAATCGGCCGCTTCCTACCGGAGACCGCGGCTTCCGAAGTACACAGGCTGAGCCGGGCGGAGGTTCAACGCTGGCGACCTCGGCGAGAGATCCCAGGCTCCGTGATGTCAAAGTCAGCGCCGCCAGCGGCTGGAAGCTCCTGCTGCCCCGTGGCTGGAAGCTCCACAGACCACAGCTCCACAATGTTCAAAGTTGGCAGTCCCAGCACTCCGGAGCTCCAACATGGCGATTCCCAGTAAGGCATCTCTCGCTCCGCGATGGAATCCAGTGCTCTGCCGCTGCTGAAGCCACACGTGTGGAAACATCAAAGGCCAGTATTTCCTTCATTGTCAGGACTTCTAAAAGAATTCTGGAGTTTTCCTCAGCAAAAATGTGCCACCTGCATAGTTGATCTTGGCTGCTAATATTCCACAGCTTTTCAAAGGACCACATTTAACCAAATTTTAAAGAAAAGAAAAACAAGAACATTTGGACCATTCTACTCTTCAAAAGCGCCATATAATTAATTGCTCTTCCTTCTACACAACTTTGTAAATGTTTCCTTCTTAGGTTCAGAGCCAAATCTCTTTGGAAGGAGTTTGCTGTGGAATGTGTACCCATACCCACTCAGGCATTGCATGCCAGATCATGTCTTTCTATTCAGATTTAATGAAAATATCTTTTGACAGGGACTTTGTTGCCATTTGGGTAAGATTTGCAGGACAGAAAACTGAGGCAAACAAAACAGAGAGATAAAAATAACAATTTATTGACAGTCAACAGTAAGCCTGCCGAATAGTTGGTATTTCTGTAAGGAAATACAAAACCAGGAGGAGGAATAGGTCAGACAAAAGTGCTGGAGAAACTCAGCGGGTGAGGGAGCCTTCTCCCCATATCCCCTGACTCCGCTAAACAGTTGAGACCAATTCACGAGATGTTTTCAAGAAAGAGTCTAGCTCTTAGGGCTAAAAGAATCAAGGGATATGGGGAAAAAGCAGGAACGGGGTACTGATTTCAGATGATCAGCCATGATCATATTGAATGGCAGTGCTGGCTCGAAAGGCTGAATGGCCTGCTCCTGCACCTATTTTTCAAGTTTCTATGAGGGAATTTCCATCATTCCTCCAAATGATTTTGCCTCTTTTGATAAGTGCAACCCTCATTCTCCTAATTTGCGCAGGACAAATCAAAATAGGACGTACATGGTAAATGGTAGGGAATTGAAGAATGTAGGTGAACAGAGGGATCTGGGAATAACTGTGCACAGTTCCCTGAAAGTGGAATCTCATGTAGATAGGGTGGTAAAGAAAGCTTTGGTGTGCTGGCCTTTATAAATCAGAGCATTGAGTATAGAAGTTGGGATGTAATGTTAAAATTGTACAAGGCATTGGTGAGGCCAATTCTGGAGTATGGTGTACAATTTTGGTCGCCTAATTATAGGAAGGATGTCAACAAAATAGAGAGAGTACAGAGGAGATTTACTAGAATGTTGCCTGGGTTTCAGCAACTAAGTTACAGAGAAAGGTTGAACAAGTTAGGGCTTTATTCTTTGGAGCGCAGAAGGTTAAGGGGGGACTTGATAGAGGTTTTTAAAATGATGAGAGGGATAGACAGAGTTGACGTGGAAAAGCTTTTCCCACTGAGAGTAGGGAAGATTCAAACAAGGGGACATGACATGAGAATTAAGGGACTGAAGTTTAGGGGTAACATGAGGGGGAACTTCTTTACTCAGAGAGTGGTAGCTGTGTGGAATGAGCTTCCAGTGAAGGTGGTGGAGGCAAGTTCGTTTTTATCATTTAAAAATAAATTGGATAGTTATATGGATGGGAAGGGAATGGAGCGCAGGTATATGGGACTAGGGGAGATTATGTGTTCGGCACGGACTAGAAGGGTCGAGATGGCCTGTTTCCGTGCTGTAATTGTTATATGGTTATATGGTTATATGGAAGGTACGACGACTTTCAACCCAAGAATTAGCCTAGATACTTACATCAGCCATCGTACACTTCTCTTCCACCCCATCAGCCGTCGCATACAACACATAATCCTTTGAAATTTCCGCCACCACTAATGGGATCCCACCACTAGCCACATTTTCCCATCTCCACCCCTTTGAGCCTTCCGTAGTGACCGTTCCCTCCGCAACTCCCTGGTTTAACTCATCCCTTCCCACCTAAACCACCCCCTCCCCAGGTACCTTCCCCTGCAACCGCAGAAGATGCAACACCTGCCGCTTTACCTCCTCCCTCGACTCTGTCTAGGGACCCCGACAATTCTTTCAGGTTAGGCAGAGGTTCACTTGCACCTCCTCCAACCTCATCTACTGTATCTGTTGTTCAGGATGTGGACTCTTGTACATCAGTGAGACCAATCGCAGACTGGGCGATCATTTCGAGGAACACTTCCGCTCAGCCCGCCTGAACCAACCTGATCTCCTGGATCTGCTGGATACTTTAATTCTCATTTCCATTCCCACACTGACCTTTCTGTCCTCAGTCTCCTGCATTGTCAGAGTGAGGCCCTCGACAACAGCACATTGACCTAGCTACAGCACCTGGAGGGTGTTACATAATCTCTGCTGCCTCAAACGCAAGGAGATTGGGGCTAAACTCAAATTTGTGGAACAGCATCTCATATTTCACTTGGGCAACTTACATCTCAGTAGAATGAATATTAATTTCTCTGACTTAAGGTAGCCCTGGCATTCCCTCTCTCTCTATATCCCTCCCCCACCCAAGTTGCACTAGATTCACAATTTCACCCAAAAAACAGCTAACAATTGCCAGTTTCCTTTCTCATCGTTACTTTTACTTACAAAACTTACAAAATTCTTAACGGGTTGGACAGGCTAGATGCAGGAAGATTATTCCCGATGTTGGGGAAGTCCAAAACAAGGGGTCACAGTTTAAGGATAAGGGGGAAGTCTTTTAGGACCAAGATGAGAAAATATTTTTTTACACAGAGAGTGGTGAATCTGTGGAACTCTCTGCCACAGAAGGTAATTGAGGCCAGTTCATTAGCTATATTTAAGAGGGAGTTAGATGTGGCCCTTGTGGCTAAAGGGATCAGGGGGTATGGAGAGAAGGCAGGTACAGGATACTGAGTTGGATGATCAGCCATGACCATATTGAATGGCGGTGCAGGCTCAAAAGGCCGAATGGCCTATTCCTGCACCTAATTTCTATGTTTTTTGCATATCTTTCATTCATTGTTCTTTATCTCTCCACGTCATGATCTAAATCTCACGTTTCCCTTATCCCAAACCTGTCTGAAGAAGGGTCTCGACCCGAAACATCACCTATTCCTTCTCTCCAGAGATGCTGCCTGTTCCGCTGAGTTACTCCAGCTTTTTGTGTAATTCTTCTTATCAAAGTGCATAAACCCACCGTGCCAAGTTTTTACCCTTTCCAATACTGTATATTTTGATATCACCAACATGATATACCATGAATGCTTCCATTAGATCTCTAGATTTGTATGTATTGCTATAGTGAGGAAGAGTTCAATGTAACTTGTTTAGTTAAACTATTTCTTTTTCAGTATTATTTATAGACAGAAGCATTTCAACCAATAAGTTGGAGGTGAGGCTCACAGCACACAGTCAACTCCAGATTCATATTCAGAATAGTTTATTGTCATATACAGCAGGGTGAAGTGAAATTCCTTATTGGCAGGAAGCTGGTATATTAAACAGTGTATATAGTGATGATAACAACAATAAATGCAATGATGAGTGCTAACCAGTAGAACGCTGCAAAGGTTTTATTCAAATCAAAGTAGTCCAAATAAATACTAAATAAAAGTCATGGAATAACAGAAAAAGGTAGGTAGAGTCTGAGGAAACGTCACCTTTTCCTTCGCTCCATAGATGCTGCCTCACCCGCTGAGTTTCTCCAGCATTTATATCTACCTTCGATTTTACCAGCATCTGCAGTTCCTTCTGAAACAAGGTAGAGTTAATAGTATGAGTATGCAGTAGCTCCAGGAAGGGTGTGTGAAAGAGACGATTGAGTGAGGAAACTGATAGCAGTGGGGAGAAGCTGTTCCTAAGTCTAGATATCTGAGCTTTCAAGCTCCTGTATCTTCTCCCGGAAGTTAGGAAAGAGAAAAGGGGATGTCCAGGGTGGCAAGCCACCTTGACGATACTTCCAGCATTCCTGATGCAGATGGATTGGACAGAAGGAAGGGATGGAAGTATGTGATAGACTGGGCTGTGTTCACCACTCTCTGCAGGTTCAGGCAGTTAAGAGCCGTTAAGAGCAGAGCGGTTGACATCCCAGTGTATATTTATACTCGATTCGTGATTGATGAAGCCCAGAGTATAAAAATCCTTATTTATCTGCAAAGCCATTTTTCAGGAAACTGTGTACTTGTACTCCTGGAGATCTCTGCTCCACAACAGTAGGGACTTGTAGGGCCGAGATGGCCTGTTTCCGTGCTGTAATTGTTATATGGTTACATGGTTATATGGTTATATCACGCTACGATTCATTGCGATGGTCCTGCTCGGGTATGACTTCTGAAAATGCAACGCGTCACACTTTAAAAAATTAAACTCCATTAGCCAAGAAAGACACACGGGGAATAACAAAAGTGAAACAATGACACGCAGATGATGGTGAGGAATGGAGGCATGCAAAGGCAATATTTTCAACGCTTCCCAAATGGTTTAAAAGTGCCGCCACACAATATTTCAATAACCAGGCTGAAAAAAAAACTGAACCCAAAACAACCCAGTAACAAGCTCTGCATTCCCACATTGAGATTCTTATCTCAGGAATTAGGTTACAATAGCGAGGCAGACGGGCCTGGAGAAGTTCTGCTGCATCAAGAAACTTACGTGACTGTATGACTACTTAAGTGCATGTGGCAATGGGAGCTCTGGGGAAAGAGGAATGCACAGCAGCAATGAGCTTTAATCAAATTAAACACTGTCCTTTAGATTTAAAGCATCTTAGTTAGACATCTAACAAAAAATCCGAATTAGGAAGGAGTGTGGCCTGATTGTATGCAGAGAAATAGGAGGGGCCTGGTGTTGTTCTGTACTTTGAAGCAAGCTCTTATCACTTTCCTGCCAGCCAGCTCTAATGTTAAAGGAAAGAGTGTCTGCCCACCAGGCCTAGACTCTTTGTGAAACTGTTTCTTCATAAAGCAGCTGCTGCTATTGAATGAACTCAGTCAGCTGCTGCCATGGCATCTTCTGCTGTTTTCTTGTACACAACGTTTAGTTTGTGTTACTCAATTAAAAACAGGCAGACAAAAGCAATGCCTCAAAAGCAACAACCAGGGCTGAGTAGTTCACCAACATGTGCAAGGGATTGGATTGGATTGTACCTTGCATTGCAGGTTAATGAAAGGGAAAAGCATTGAACTTCATTTTGCTTCATTGCAATGTTCAGTGGGTTTTTTTGCAATGGTACATGCTGTCACCAGGTATCGGCACCTCCCGAAGGTTAAAAACTAGATTTTTACATTTTTAGAATTTCTAATGTTACATAGATTACTGAAGTGAAAAAAATTAAATGTCTAAATTTAATTAAGTAAGTAACGTATCCTTTATTGTCATTCAAACCTTTCGGTCTGAACGAAATTTTGTGCCTTGCAGTCATACGTATAATAAAATAACAAAAACACACAATAAACACAAACTTAACATCCACCACAGTGAGTTCACCAGGCACCTCCTCACTGTGATGGAAGGCAAACGTCTTAAAGTCTTTGTCTCTTCCCTCCTTGTTCTCCTTCTGCGCTGAGGCGATCCAGGCTTCTGATGTTGTGACCCCGCCGGGTGATGGTAAGTAAGTCAGTCCCGCAGCTGAATCCGAGCTCCGCGAACGGTCTGGTTCAAACTCCGCGGCCCGGGGCGGTCGTAGCTGCCGAAACTGCCGCCCTCTAGTCCAGCGGGCGAAGCTGTTGTTGCGGGAGCTCCGGAGAACAGGTCACCAACCTGTGACCTGCAAGATCCCGACGATGTCTCCACTGGGCCCGCGGCCGAGTCCACTGGACCCGTGGCCGAGCCTCCGAGGCTCAAAAGTCGGGTCGCCGCTGCCGGAACGCCGGAACGGCGTTAGGTGGTCAGCCGCTTTAAACGCTTTTTGTCTTCATACGTGCAAAAGCTGGATTTTTTTGTTTTATTTTCTTAAACTTATTAAAAATGCTGTGGCAATAGGTATTTTCTCTCAAATTGTTACATTACAATATTGAGAAACTATAGTCTGCACCCTGGTATTTATCAAAGATCTATAGGATCTTTGGTATTTACCTTGTTGCTTTTGAACTTGTATTTGGGTTTATATTCATGTATAGTATGTATTATGTGATTTCATTGGATGGCTTGCAAACAAAAGAATTTTGACTGTACTTCTGTACACTTGACAATAATAAACCTAAATCTAGCTTAATCCTAAACCCTACAATAAAATGGCAAGAGTAGGAGGATGTTAGGAAGAACATAAACAAATAAAAAACAAATACAAAAATAATGAGTACACGTTACAATACCTTGAAAACAACATTAGATTCTGCCAATAATTTCTCTGCGTTGACTCTTTCAACCCACCTCATTCATGCTGACCATCATGCTAATCTTTGCTAACCCCATTTGCCTGAATTAGGCCCATATCCCTCTAGACTTGGTCTGTCCAAGTAATTGTCCAAACAACTTTTTAACATTGTAATTTTAATTGCCTCCTCATTTGGCAGCTCCTTGCAGATATTCACCACCCTCTGTAGAGAAAAACAAATCCTTTAGAATCCTTTACATTTCTCCCCTCTCACCTTCAATCACAACTTTTAGGTTGAGACTCCCCTACCCTGGGAAAAAGATTCTGATAATCTTTACCCCTTTTCTATGGCCCTGTTTTCCCTGTTTTCTATTTTTGTTTCATGTTTCAAGCATCCACAGCTGTTTGATTTACAATTTATCTTCTATATGCTTTGTGCAAGTCTGAAAGACCCAAATTGGCCTAAGAGGCAACAAAGCTGGAGTGGAGCAAACATCCTTGATCCCAACATAATCCCAAAAAAGCATCAGTGTCTGTGGTTTACGTGAATCCTATTTGTTACGAATGTGAACTACACATAATGTCAGCAAGCTCTTCCTAGAGTGTATGCGAATTATATCTATAATGTATGTGATATTTTTCTGTAGCATATGCAAGCCCGAAATATGATGAGTATAAACTACTATTAGTGTCAGATGATCTCTAATTGGAGTGCATGTGAATATTATACATAGTGAAATAAACCTGATCTGCATTAAAATAAATCCTTAATCTTTCCTGAATTTCTGTATCAAATGTGCAGGGAATGTTTGGAATTCTTTACCAAAGGACTGTGGAGACTCAGTCATTGAGTACAGACAATCCAGAAGTCATAGAAACATAGAAACATAGAAATTAGTGCAGGAGTAGGCCATGGGGGCCCTTCGAGCCTGCACCGCCATTCAATATGATCATGGTCTGATCATCTGGTCTCAGTATCCCGTTTATTGTGCATTTCTCTCCATACCCCCTGAACAAAAAAAATGTAGCTCAACCAGGTCCACAGTGTCTAAATAACAACAAATAAATATAAATAAAAATACATATATCATGGCCTAAACTACCCTCTACTGGCTACTAAACATCCAGGAGATTCGATCGACAGCTCTCAGTGTGTGAAAAAAGTTCTTCTCACTCTGGCAGGTTTTTAAAGGTTTTCCCCCTTCTAGCCTAAGCGGGAACTCCTTGTCCTGGACTTCTGCTGGTTTTGCGGCTAACAATCTTCCTGCATCTAGCCTGATGGCAAGTGGAGAGATATGTGCGATATTAGGGGTCTTTGATGATGGAGATGGCTCTGTTGATACATCTCTTCCTGTATATGTCCAGCAATACAGTATCTAGAGTTTAGAGATACAGCATGGAAATTAGCCCTTCGGCCCACCGAGTCCGCACCGACCAATATCACATACACTATAGATATAATTCGCATACACTCTAGGAAGAGCTTGCTGACATTATGTGTAGTTCACATTCGTAACAAATAGGATTCACGTACATTAGTCACATCTTACACACTAGGGACCATTTACCTTAGTTTACAATATTTACAATAATTTACAATAGGCCTTATCTATTCCTTACATATTTCTTATTCTTAGGGATGAGGAAAAAAAGCAACTGGAGTGAACAGGAGTCCTAATTAAAGGGGAATAAGAGGTGAAATAATCTGCTTATTTTTAATTGTTATATATTATCCGCGTCCTTTAATTTAAAAATTGCTTCTGGTGTTTATTGGTTCCGGTTCTTGGTAGTTTTGTGGCAAAGATAATAGTTAGAATTCCATATGATTTCAAACTTCCAATATTTAATTTAACTACAGTATATGATGGGGTTTTTTAATTAATTTTTGGTACATGTGTAACTTGTGAAACTGCATTACTTGCACAATGCCTTGTTGCCTTGAAAATGCAACATAAAATATTGTCATTGAACTCTTCCATGTCCCACATAGAAACATAGCAACATATAAAATAGATGCAAGAGGAAGCCATTCCACCCTTCAAGCCAGCACCGCAATTCAATATGATCATGGCTGATCATCCAAAATTAATACCCGTTCATGCTTTCTCCCCATATCCCTTGATTCCTTTAGCCCTGAGAGCGATATCTAACTCTCTCTTGAATACACGATGGTGTATTCTCTCTTGAATACAATAGATGACAATGAAGCATAAGCTGCATTGATGTGGAACACTACATGTGGGCCAAAGCAGGTCAGGATTTCTCCTCAAGATGAGGAGGGACCAATTGAGCAATTTCTTTGTTGCCTATTCCAAAATTTTCTTGGGAGACATTATAGAAGTTTATAAAATTATGGGAGGCATATATAGGGTCGATAGTCACAATCATTTTCCTAGGGTAGGAGATTCTATAACTAGAGGGCATAGTTTTAAGGTGAGAGGGAAAAAATGGGCATGTTTTTCACACAGAGAATGGTGGGTATATGGGAAAAGCTGCAAGAGGAGATGATAGAGCAGGTACAATTGCAACATTTAAAAGACATTTGGACAGATGCATGGATAGGAAAGGTTTGGAGGGATATGGGCAAACACAGGCAAATGGAATTAGCACAGATAAGCACATAGGTTGGCAGAGAGTGAGTTGAGCCAATGGGTGTGTTTCCTTGCTACATAGCTGTTGGAATCTATGAATCTATAACACATTAGTTCACATTTTTGATTGCTCTCTGTGGATTATTAGTCATGTAGCTCATTGCTATGCCGTTGTACTCCATTGGCAGAAGGGAACTTGCACCCTAAACTAAGATGATGGTTCATAATGCCATGGGGTTACTCTTGGTAATTGCAAGTATGGTGTCATCAGCTGAGGAAGAAAGACTGTATAACATCAGGGAAAAGATTTGATCCTTGTACAGTTACTCAAGGGGAGTTGAAACACTGTGAGAAGAGAAGGAGAATCAATGAGGAAGTCAAGAGGGTATCTCCTCATGCACCACATCCACCTTCAATCCACCAAAATGCGTATCAACTGCAGAAAACCAGTGGCAAGTAAACATAACATGAAACAAAAAAGGACATAACATGCTTGAGTAACTCAGCAGGTCAGACAGCATCTCGGGAGAACATGGATAGGTGATGTTTGGGTGAGACCCTGCTTTGTACTGAAATATGGAACACCGGGGGAAAGCTAGGAGAGACTTCTTCCACACATGGAGAAATCACCACAAAAATATCCACCGTCAAATGAGCTCATCTTCCAACATTAAGCAATCCCCACTATTACAGCCAGCTTGTGGTGCCAAATATTCAAAATATTCTGCAGTTCAAATCACACCCCTCTTCCGTTTATTCATTTCAGTTTGTGAAGTATTTGTGCAGAGCCCTCTGCCGATCGCATAATCAGCAAAATGAAAGGAACAAATATCAAAGAAACCAAACATGGATCCTCCTCCATCATCCAGTTCTGCTTTCTATGTAATCCCCAACTCTTTACACAGACATAATTCTGAGAGTACACTTGAAATCCTGAGGATCTCTTACAAGATTATCCGTGTGTGCTGCACCTTTGATCTGCTGACTGATGTCATCTCATTACCGGGTAACATCAAAAAGGCCATCATCAGATTAGTGCTTTTTGACCTGTTGGACTTCAGTTGCACACACTGAATCTGTCTGTTCACTGTTCCAGTCAGTGCCTCGACTCTTCTCTCAACATGACTTTTGCAGACAAAAATGTGCCTGTTGTGCCAGCCTCACAGCTCTGGAAACTGACTTGGTATTAACTTTCTCTTTTTAAGGAAAATGGAAACAGCGCATATAACAGGACTTTGTCATATCCCCTGGGTACTCCACAGCTCTTACTTTTTTAAAGAGGGGAGAATTTCTTTCCTTCTACCCTGATGACATTTATGCTTCAAACAACGATTCAAAACCAGGTGAGATGTTCAGTTGTCTAAATCACTGCTTGTGGAAGCAAATTTGCTTCAGCATTTCTCACCATAACATCAGCTCAAAAAACACTTCACTCGACAGAACCACCCAGCAGCAGTATTCAGTCTCAGCTCAATCAACCTCACAAAATCCTCCTCAAGAACATCTTGGGGACTGGTGGATAAATTGAGAGAGTGTTTCCACAGCAGGATCAAGGGCCTCTCCCACTGTACGAGGTAATTCAAGAGTTCTCCCGAGTTTCCCCTGATTCGAACTCGGAGAATTACGGTAATAGCCGTTCGTAGGTACTCGGGGCTCTCGTGGACATTTTTCACAGTGCTGAAAAAACTTCACGAGTTTCCGCGTTTCCCGAGTACCTGCCGTTAGCATTACGAGCCGCTGACGAGACATCCACGAGCTCCGACGTAGCCGCTACGTACATTCTACGTACTTACCACGAGTTTGATTTTTTTAAAACTAGGGAGAGCTCTTGAATTACCTCGTACAGTGGGACAGGCTTAGCAAGCAACAACCTAACATATTCATACTTACAAAGTCTTCTTCTTCTTCTTGCGTATGGCGTGCACAGCCTAAAGTTGTAGGTCAACTTGTTCTATTTGATCTTGTTTGTGCATGTCGGGTTGATTGCATTAGTCGAAACAGGGTGGACCACGTGAAAGTTGCAATCTCCCACCCCACTTACAAAGTAATGCCTACCAGGCAGACTCCCAGACTCCTACCTTGTAATCCCTAGGTATGTCTCAGCTCTTTAGCAGGATAGACTCACCTGAAGTGGCAGCAAGTGGCATCTAGGAGTGTGGGCTCAACGTAGATTCCAGAACCAGTAATCGTCAAGAGAGTCAAGAGAGTCAAGTCAAGGGTGTTTTATTGTCATGTGTCCCAGATAGAACAATTAAATTCTTACTTGCAGGAGCATAACAGAATATGTAAACATAGTACACTCTAAACCAGGGGTCGGCAACCTATGGCCCCCGGGCCGAATGCGGCCCGTAGTCCGAAATCATCCGGCCCACAGGCATATTTTTTCCCCGTAATTACCCGGCCTGCAGACTCTCCGGTACCGCCGAACAGCGGTGAGCAGTGGTGAGCAGCGGTGAGCAGCGCCGAGCACCAATGAGCACGAACAAGCGCCGAGCACCTTCTGTGTCTGGGCTTCACTGTCGGGATCAGGGTTGTCAATAGGCTGGGGGTGAGTGAGTGTGAGTATTTGAGCCACTGCCTCCAGGACAGAGCCAAGGCAATGGTCCATAGGTACGCCATGTTGGTGAGCACCGGTAACTATGGGCCAGTGCATCCTCGAAGGGGCAGGACCTATGTGAACACGTGATTTGATGCCTGCCATCCTTGGCGGGATGGGGGCGGGATCCATGTGTACATGTGATAGATGGGGCCCACCATCCGCTCACAGACATGCGCCTTGGCCCCTATGCAGAACAAGGTTGCCGACCCCTGCTGTAAACAGTACAATAAACAAGAAAACAAAGTTAAGTATGTGTATATAAACATTACACACATATACATACACTCATATACACATACATACACACTCACACACATTTATATATTTACTAGACTAAGTGAGTCCCAGCTTCACACGGGAGGGCTGGTTCCCGCGGTCAGTGGCACTTCCGCAATCAGGGTGAGCTCTGCATTTACCGGAAATTACGCAATCAGCGCTACCTCTGCACTCACCGGAAATTACGCAATCGGCGCGACCTGTCCACTAAGCGGAAGTCACGAAATGAGCGGCACTTTTGGACTAAACACAGTTGGACCTAATAAAGCATTTATTTCTTCCAAACACAGTTAGACCTAATAAAGCATTTATTTCTTCCAAACACAGTCGGACCTAATAAAGCATTAGTTCCTTCCAAACACAGTCGGACCTAATAAAGCATTTATTCCTTCCAAACACAGTCGGACCTAATAAAGCATTTATTCCTTCCAAACACAGTCAGACCTAATAAAGCATTGCACTTTCAACCACCAGCAGGGCAGCAGGCCAAACAACTCATGGCATTGTCATTAAGGTCTAACAAATCATTTATTGCAAGTACATTGCAGACTCACAGTTCAGTTGATTCACAGCTTAGAATGACAGTTGTGGCCTCTCCCTCGCGATCTTGCAGATTGAATGACTCACGTCCAGGCATCCCAGGTTTTATAGTCCTGCCCCCACCCCGGAAGGGGCATAACCTTCATTGCAGTGATTCACAGGTGAGAGGACCAATCAGCTGATCTCAAGGTTTTTTAAACAATCATAACTTTTTAAATTTTCATCAATGGGAAAAATCCTCGGGGCTGGCTCAGCGGAGGACAGTGAGTAAGATGGCCAAAAATCACAGCAATACAGGGTAGTGTTTTTTTCTAAAATCAATATAAAGCGCAGACAGGAAGTAGTCAAAATGAGACTTTTAATTTTATATATATTGGCTTTGTCTTTTTGTACTATTATTGTTTACTTGTTTTTTTATGTGAATGTATGTCCGGAGTCAGGTTGGAGGTTGTAGTGCTTAATAGCCTGATGGCTGTAGAGAATAAGCTGCTCATGAACCTGGACGTTACAGTTTTCAGGCTCCTGTACCTTCTTCCCAATGGCAGGGGTGAAATGAGTGTAAGACCAGGGTGTTGTGGACAGATACAAAAGTGGTGGTTAAGTTAGTTAGGCAGATGGATTAGCAGTGAATGATGGGATATGGATCACTTGCAGGCAGATAAGATAATTTCAACTCAGCATCATGTTTGGCACAAACATTGTGTACTGTACTGTCCCTTGTTCTGTGTTCTATAATTATCACCATTGGCCTCAAGGTGAACTCCCACTAACTCTCGGTCACTTGTTCTAACCCATTTCCTAAGAGGAGGCCCAATGTTGTACTCTCCCTCATGGAGCCTTCTGTATATCAATGAAGCTTTCTTGGACACATGTAACAAATTCCACCCCATCCAAGCCCTTTACTCTATGGAAGACTTAGTCAATATTAACTAAGTTAAAATCTACCACTAATAGTACCCTAGTATTCTTTCAGCCGTGTGCAACCTTCCTACATATCTGCTCCTCTAATTCCTGCTCACTATTAGGAGGTTTATAATACAGTCTCATCAAAGTGTTCATGGCGTTCTGTTTCTAAGTTATAGAGTGGTAAAATCATGTGGCATAGAAATAGGCCCCTCGGCCCAACCTATCCATGCTGAACAAGATGCCCCAACTATTCTAGTCCCACCTACCTGCCTTAAACCTCCCAACCGACCAGAACTGCACACAGCACTACAATTGCAGCTTAATCAATGTGCTACAAAGCTGCAACATGACTTCCTGACTCCAATACTCAATGCCCTGACTGTTGAAGTCAAGCATACCATATCTCTTCTTTTCCACTCTATCTACGCGCTTTGTCACTTTCACGAAGCTATATACTTGGACCCCAAACCCTTCAGCACATCAATGTTGTTAAAGCTCTTGCCATTAACTGTACACTTTCCCCTTACATTCGACCCCCCAAAGTACAACACCATGCACTTGCTCAGATTAAACTCTGCCATTGCTCTAACCATTTCCGTAGCTGATCTATATTCTTTTGTGTACTTTCTCACAGTCCACAACATCATCAATGCTGCTGTCATCTGAAATGTTCTAACCAACCCATCTATCTTGACATTAAAATCATTTATATATATCACATACACTGCTTTGCTTTCATCCACAATATATGTGGCCTGTGACTGGTGGTGTGCCTCAGGGTTCGGTGCAGGCCCCATTACTGTTTGTCATCTATGTCACTGATCTGGATGAGAATGTACATGGCAAGGTTTGCAGATTATATAAAAGTGTTGCAGATAGTGAAGATGGTTGTCAAAAATTGAAGCAGGATTTTGATCGGTTGGCCAGATGGATGTAATTTAGTATAGACGTTCCAATTTGAGATTCCAACTACCAAGACAGATGTGTACAGCCATTCAGTACAGGTAGATAGGTTGATCAAAAAGGCTTTGACACGTTGGCCATGATCAGTCAGAGTACTGAGTATCGAAGGTATCGAAGTTGGGAGGTCAGGTTGCAGTTATATAAGACGTAGGGGGGCTGGTGAGGCCACATTTAGAGTATTGTGTTCAGTTCCCGGCACCATGTTATAGCAAAGATGTGAGGTTGGAAAGGATACAGAGAAGTTTTACGAGGATGTTGTCAGGACTCGAGGGCCTGAGCTAAAGGGAGAGGTTGAGCAGGCTGTGACTATATTCCTTGGAGCGCAGGAGAATGAGGGGCAAACTTATAGAGGTGTACAAAATCATGAGAGGAATAGATTGGCTAGATGCACAGCATCTCATGCCCAGAGTAGGTTAATCAAGGACCAGAGGACTTGGGTTTAAGATGAGGGGGAAATGTTTTAATAGAAACCTGAGGAGCAACTTTTTTTTACTGAGGGTGGTAGAAGCACAGTCGGGAAATCGAAACCAGAGGTCAGATTTAATAGGAATCTGAGCGGTAATTTTTTCACACAAAGGGTGGGGTAACAGAATGAGCTGCTGGAGGAGGTAGTTGAGGCACGGACTATTGCAACATTTAAGAAACATTGGGATAGGTATATGGATAGGATAGATTTAGAGGGGTATAGGCCAAACGCAGGCTGGTGGGACTCGTGTAGATGGGACATGTTGGTCAGTGTGGTCAAGTTGGGCTGAAGGGCCTGTTTCCACGCTGTTTGACTCTATTATGATGGGACGACAGATGGCGCAATGGGCTAAGTGTTCGGCTGGCGACCGGAAGGTAGCCGGTTCGCATCCTGCTTGGAGTGCATACTGTCGTTGTGTCCTTGGGGCAAGACACTTCACCCACCTTTGCCTGTGTGTAAATGTAATGTAATTACTTTGGGGTCAATGCAAGTTGACTAAAAATGTGCTATATAAATAAGATTATTTTTTTGATTATTTTATATTACATTACTTTCCCAAAGAACTCCAATAAATTGGTCAAACATTGCTGAAATGTTTTCTATTATCCCCATTAGAAGACAGAAGTGAAGAAATGGTTGAACTGAAGAAATGATTGAACGTATATGACTGATACTCTCCCTCGCAACAGGATGTGCCACAAGAACTAATGGGAAAGGTTGATAACTGGAGAGCAAAAAGACAGAATAATACCAGAATTCGAAGTAAAATAGTCAAGGAATCATTATCTACTTGTCCAAGTGGATTCTGAAGCAACAAATCAGCAATAATTTCACAATAAACAATATAAATTTTGATCAATGAGACTGAGTTTTGGCTTGTATGAATGGATACTAGATTCAGAATTACACTTAACTCCTAATTTAGGAGTAGACAAACTGGCTCCTGTATCTGCCTGGGGATCCATTCAATATTCAAGTGAATTGCTCGGGGCTATTCACTCAACAAGGGATTCCTATCTTTTTCCATTTAAAATATCATGAACTCCTGCCCTTCTCTTTAAGGAAGCTGTGTGTACAGAGTTAAAGTAACTGCTTTTGTCAGGAAAAGAGGTGCCGGTTGGAGTTTGCAAGCAAACGCCACTTACAGTGAATTTCAATCATGTCCAAATGTGTAGAAAGGAACTGCAGATGCTGGTTTAAACCGAAGATAGACACAAAAAGCAGGGGTAACTCATCGGGACAGGCAACATCTCTGGAGAGAAGGAATGGGTGATGTTTTGGGTCGAGATCCGAACACAAAGGCGTGCACATCTCTGAAGATCTTTCCTGGTTCGAGAACACTAATGCAATTATCAAGAAAGCTCATCAGCGCCTCTACTTCCTGAGAAGATTACGGGGAGTCAGTTTGACAAGGCGGATTCTCTCTAACTTCTACAGGTGCACAGTCGAGAGCATGCTGACTGGTTGCATCGTGGCTTGGTTCGGCAACTTGAGCACCCTGGAGAGGAAAAGACTACAAAAAGTAGTAAACACTGCCCAGTCCATCATCGGCTCTGACCTTCCTTCCATCGAGGGGATTTATCGCAGTCGCTGCCTCAAAAAGGCTGGCAGTTTCATCAAAGACCCACACCATCCTGGCCACACACTCATCTCCCTGCTACCTTCAGGTAGAAGGTACAGGAGCCTGAAGACTGCAAAAACCAGGTTCAGAAATAACTACTTCCCCACAGCCATCAGGCTATTGAACCTGGCTCGGACAAAACTCTGATCATTAATAACCCATTATCTGTTATTTGCACTTTATCAGTGTATTTATTCATGTGTGTATATATTTATATTATGGTATATGGACACACTGATCTGTTTTGTAGTAAATGCCTACTATGTTCTGAAGCAAAGCAAGAATTTCATTGTCCTATCAGGGACACATGACAATAAACTCACTTGACTTGACTTGACTTGACTTGCTTCAGACAGGTAAGGGATAAGGGAAATTAAAGATATAGACAATGGTGCGCAGAGATAAAGAACAATGAATAAAAGATATGCAAAAGAGTAACAATGATAAAGGAGACAGGCCATTGTTAGCTGTTTGTTGGGTGAAAGTGAGAAGCTTGTGCGACTTGGGTGGGGTGTGGATAGAGAGAGAGGGATTGGGAAAACCAGTGCAAGAGGAAAACTTGCTGTAGATAGTTTCTTGCACATGGGCTTTTCCAAATGTGGACAGGAGGTGAGAGGTCAAGTGTAAGTCACAATACCAAGATAAGATGTATTTGTAATGACATAATCCCAGGCCCAGTTTTATCACAACTCAAACTGTGTGATTGTGACATCCCACGGCCTATGTTTGCAGTGCAAAGAAAAGAACATCAGACCTTGATTCGATGCCAAACTCATGCGGAAAAAAAAATCTTTGAGACAGTATTTTGTTTATAAATTATGAAGGAAGTAGACATGATGGAGACTGAAAGACACATTCAACTCTGACCATTCTGACCTTAAAGTACTGGTGTTTCATTCATTTGGCATTGTAACTGCCAGCACTTCTCCAGTGACGCCCATGAATAATCATTTTGTTACAGAAAGTGATTATCACTATTTCCAAGTGGTTTCCATACATACAGTCAAAAGTGAGGAGACATAATTAACTCATTAGACTACATGTCTGTGTTGGCGCTGTAAGAACGCACTCAGACCCATTTCCCCTGGTGAAACATTTTAGTTGCATTAAATGCCATGGTCCCATAACACAGTGACCTTTTGTTTGCTGTAGCAATCAGGACAGAAGACAAGATATAATCTCAAAGGTTTCCTCGAAGAAGGACAGCATCCCCATTCAGTACTGGGAACCTCTGACGGACACCCCACTGAGAGCAGAAGGATCACTTCAAGGCTATGGGTTGGGAGCACACAGAGTCCCTGTGTAAGTGGCAGAGGGGGCGGATCAAGAGCAACCATCAGGCTCTTGGACCACACTGCACGCCCCTAACCATAATCCTACCTCAGCAACAAACAGCGACGCATTTTGGTTTGATTGCACTACATAATTTGGCTTGCACTAGTATGTGCAGTAAGGAACTGCAAATGCTGGTAAAAACCAAAGGTAGACACAAAATCCTGGAGTAACTCAGCGGGACAGGCAGCATCTCTGGAGAGAAGGAATGGGTGATGTTTCGAGTTGAGACCCTTCATCAGACCCAGTTACCTAGCAATATGAGATGCTGTCCAGTTTGAGTGTTGCCGAACTATGGCAATGGAGGAGGCCCAAGGGTGAAAGGTCAAATGGGAATGGGAAAGGGAGTTAAAACGATTAGCCACTAAGAGATCCGGCAGGCTTTGGTGGGCCGAGCACAAGTGTTCGGCAAAATGGTTGCCCAGTCTCTGCGTGATCTTGTTGATGTAAAGAAGGCCACATCGGGAATACTGAATGCAGTAAACCAGATTAGAAAGGTACACTGTCTCACTTGGAAGGATTGCTGGGGTCCCTGGATGGATGTCGAGGAGGAGGAGGTATAGGGACAGGTGTTACATTTCCTGTACTTGCAGAGGGAAGTACGTGGGGAGGGGGTGGTTTGAGTGGGAAGGGATGAGTTGTTAGATACACTGGTGGGTAGATGCAGTAGTTAATAAGTTTGCAGATGTCACCAAAATTGCTAGTTGCAAACGATGAGGAAGGCTGTCAAAGAATACAGCGTAGGCTTGGCGATCGTTGCGACGAACACCTCCGCTCGGTCCGCAATAACCAACCTGATCTCCCAGTGGCTCAGCATTTCAACTCCCCTCCCATTCCGCATCCAACCTCTCTGTCCTGGGTCTCCTCCATGGCCAGAGCGAGCAACACCGGAAATCGGCGGAACAGCACCTGATATTCCGCTTGGGGAGTCTACATCCTGCGGGCATGAACATTGAATTCTCCCAATTTTGTTAGCCCTTGCTGTCTCCTCCCCTTCTTCAGCCCTTGGGCTGTCTCCTCCAATCCCTCAACCCCCGGGCTCCTCCTCCTCCTTTTTCCTTTCTTCTCCTTTCCTGTCTTGCATATATTTTGGGCCTAGTGCTCAATCATGTCTATTAACTGGGGAAGGCCAGCAGTTAGTTCTCAACAGCAGTCATAAACATCATTTTACAAAAGCATCTTGTTTCCATAAAAAATATTTTACAAAGTATAAAAAGTGTTTATGTTCTTCAGCTGTTTTCCCCGGCAGCAGCAAATAATCACTATTAATTAAAGGTTAATATTACCTTTTCGCAGTTTCATCTGCAACTTGGTCTTTTTTGAAGTTTCGCTTGAAGTCTATGAAGGGTCTTTCTTTCTTTTCTTTCTTTTCCTTGAAGGGTCTTATTCACAATGTTATACAGCTGGTCAACTACACTAGAGAGCCAATCACTCTGGTTAATGCCGGCAGTTCCAAACAAGATCGCCAAAATGTAACCAGTTATGCAACTGAAGATAGACACAAAATGCTGGAATATCTCAGCGGGACAGGCAGCATCTTTGGAGAGAAGGATTGGGTAACGTTTCCGGTTTCCGGTTGAGACCAGAACGTCACTCATTCCTTCTCTCCAGAATGCTACCTATCCCGTTGAGTTACTCCAGCATTTTGTGTCTATCTTCAGTTTAAACCTGTATAGGCAGTCCCTTCCTAAGCAACAGTAAGTCCAGGACTTCCATACCAGCCTGGACAAAAAGAGAAATTGCGAGCTTACTGAGAGATTCAAGAGAGGAACATATCACTTGGCTCTCTGTCTGGGTTCCACATGGCTTCCAATGGCTGAGTCCATCTTGCTTGAATTCTCTGGAATTATATCGAGAATCACCTCTTGTATCCAGTGGCAGCTGAGTCAAATCTTCTTACCATAGCTGGGTTAGTTTCATAGAAACTTAGAAACATAGGAAATTGGTGCAGGAGGATGCTATTCGGCTCTTCGAGCCAGCACCGCCATTCACTGTGATCATGGCTGATCGTCCCATATAAATAACCCTTGCTTGCCTTCTCCCCATATCCCTTGACTCCACTAGCCCCTAGAGCTCTACCTAACTCTTAAATCCATCCAGTGATTTGGCCTCCACTGCCCTCTGTGTTAGGGAATTCCATAAATTCACAACTCTCTGGGTGAAAACGTTTTTTCTCACCTCAGCCTTAAATGACCTCCCCTTTATTCTAAGACTGTGGCCCCTGGGTCTGGTTTCATAGAGTCTTACAGAGTGGAAACAGGCCCTTCGGCCCAATGTACCCACATCATGGCCATCTTGTCCCACCTGCCTGCATTTCGCCATATCCCTCTGAACCTGTCATATCCATGTACCTGTCTAAATGTTTCAGATTCAGATTCAATTTTAATTGTCATTGTCAGTGTACAGTACAGAGACAACGAAATGCTTTGCAAAGGTACCTGCCTCGACTAACTCCTCTGGCAGCTTGTTCCATACGCCTACTGCCCTTGAAACAAAGGGGTAAAGGTTTAAGGTGAAAGATGGAAGATTTGAGGAGAACGTTTTTCACACAGAGTGGAAAACTCTACCAGAGGAGATGGTGGAATCAAATACAAATACTATGTTTAAGAGACATTTAGATAAGCATGTGAAAATGTAAGATTAGAAGGATCCAATGCTAATGCAGCAAAATGGGATTAGTGTTGATAAAGTAAAAGATTGGCAGGGACGTGGTGGGCTGAAGGATTTGCTTTTGTACAGTACAACTCTATGACTCGTGCTCAGGAGGTAAAAGGAGAAGGTTATAAACAAAAATTGGACATGTCTGTGATACACAGCAGGTCTAATGAAAAGTCATGGAAGTGTGATGTTAAGCCTGTTTCCCTCTCTCCAATTTGTTTCAATTGCTGCATTTTAGATTAATGTTTTAATCAATTAATTATTTTTTTTAATTGAAATATTATGACTATTTTTTGAATTATTTACTTCAGTTGAAATTTTTTTTTTTAAATCTCTGAAGTTCAGGCGTATTCAGATACACTTTGTCGAAAATCTCTTCATAAATATCAGTGCTGGCGATGGTGGAGGGTTTGCTATCTGTCGAAGCTGCTCGGCCACTTTCAGGGACATAGCATCCTCAGTGTAAAAACAAGGAACGGCAGATGCTGGTTTGGAAGAAGCACAAATTGCTGGAGTAACTCAGCGGGTCACGCAGCATCACTGTAGTGCTTGACGGCACTGGGCCTCTACTCACTGGAGTTTAGAAGGTTAAGGGGGGACCTCGTTGAAACTCCGGAAGTGGCAGCGCTGTTAACAGCTGCGGCTCACCTGCAGTCCGTCTGTCTTTACTTTTTTCTGTTGTTTTTTTTGTCTTGTTTTGGTTAAGTTTTAGTTTGTTGGGTTGTGTTAGAGGGGGTGAAACATGTTCTCTGTCTCTTCCTTCAGGGGAATGCGACTTTTTCATGTCGTATCCCCCTTCTCTACCTCTGTCTGCGCTGAGGCCTAATGGCGGAGCTGGCGGCCTCCAGCCTGCGACTGACCCCGAGGCTCCAGAGGCAGAGCTAGCCAGGAGTCACCAACGAGAGGCTGGCCGTCTTCGGGGCTAAGGCAGCGGTGGCCCGACTTGCTGGTGCGGCGTTCTGGCTTTCGGCGGCGGCCTGGAGCTGATGCAGCGGGGCTCGGAGCTGAGACTGCGGGACCCGGGGCTGGGGCAGTGGCCTGGAGCTGGGGCGGCTGCCCGTAGCTGGGGCAGCGGCCTGCAGCTGGGGCGGCTGCCCGGAGCGGAGGCTGCGGGACCCGGAGCTGGGGCGGCGGCCTGGAGCGGAGACTGCGGACCCGGAGCTGGGGCGGCTGCCCGGAGCTGATGCTGTGGCGGGCCGTCTCGGAGACGGCGTTCCGGCTTTCGGTGGCGGCGACATCACCACGGCGGTCCGCTGGACTGGAGGGCGGCATCTCCCGCCTAAATTGATCGCCTCAGTGCAGAGGGAGAACAAGGAGGGAAGAGACGGAGACTAAGACTTTGCCTCCATCACAGTGAGGATGTGCTTGGTGAACTCGCTGTGGTGGATGTTTAATTTGTGTTTATTGTATGTTTTGTTTTAATTGGTTCTGTCTATGACTGCAGGCAACATAATTTCGTTCAGACCGAAAGGTCCGAATGATAATAAAGGAATCTAATCTAATCTAATTTTACAGAATAATGAAAGGCATCGATACAGTGGATGTGGAAATGATGTTTCCGCTGGTGGGAGAATCTAGGACCAGAGGTCATAGCCTCAGAATTAAAAGGAGCTATTTTAGAAAGGAGGTGAGGAGGAACTTCTTTAGTCAGGGGGTAGTTAATCTGTGGAACTCATTGCCACAGAGGGCTGTGGAGACCAAGTCAATGGATATTTTTAAGGCAGAGATAGACAAATTCTTGATTAGATTGGGTGTCAAGGATTATGGGGAGAAGGCAGGAGAATGGGAATGGGAATGGGAGGCAGGGATCAGCTATGATTGAATGGCAGAGTAGACTCGATGGACCGAATGGCCTAATTCTACTAACGTGAACATGAACTTGAGAACATGGATAGGTGACATCTCAGGTCGGGATTCTTCTTCAGACTAATTGTTGTGGTGAGAAAAGAAAGCTGGAATAAAGAAGGGGGCAGGACAAAGCCCAGCAGGTAATAGGTGGATGCAGGTGTGGGGAAGGGAAGATTGATGGTTGGACAAAGGGCAGAGATGAAAAGACCGGTGTGGATTGAAGAATTGCAAATTATGAAACTAGGGGAATGAACATAGATAGAAAGGAAGGGGAAAGGGAGAAATAAATGCAAGTCTAGGTGGGGCACTGGGGGGTGGGGGGTGGAGGGGGGATGATACAGTGGGAGGAAAGAAGAGGTTGGTAGTTACCCTAAATTGCAGAATTCAGTGTTCATACCATTAAGTTGTAAGCTCTCTTCCAGCTTTCTTTTCCCCCAGCCACGACAATCCGTCTGAAGATAGGTCCTGACCCGAAACGTCACCGATCCATGTTCTTCAGAGTTGTTTCCTGACCTGCTGAATTACTCCGGCACTTTGTTCCTTCTTTCATAGAAGACTACAGCCCACCATGTTCATGCTGAACATGGTAGCAGGTTAAACTAATATCCTTTGCCTTCCACATGAATGATCCATGGTTCAATGGTTCTTTATTGTCACGTATGCACAGGACCAGTAAAATTCTTTTGCACAACGACAAATGCACAGTCGCCACAATTTTGGCGCATTATCAATTTTGGCGCAATATCAAAAAAAATGAAATGTTAAAAAAACAGAACGCACAGCCACACGTGGCCGTTGGGTCTCCGGTTTCGGCGACTGAAGGGTCTTTGTCCCTTATTCTTTGCATGTACAGTGAATGTCACAATCGTATCTGCCTCCAACACCACCCTGGCAGCACTTCCTTAACTGGGTCAGAAAGACCTGGCCCATAATATTTCATTCCAAAGAAAGATGCTGCATTTATTTAATTATGAGTTTTCACACTACCTGAAATTTAGTGTGTAATTGATAACCCGATTAAAGCATTTAAACTATTTCTTCACTGGTAATAATGTACAATGCCTGAGTGTCAGTTCTGTAAGCAATTAAATGCCACATTTTACATGATATTGACATTTCTAAAGTAATTGCAATTGAAGCACAATACAAGTTCCAGTGTTCGGGGGAGCACTGACAACCTGATGGCACCAAGTGCCTGGGGGAGATTCCAGAAAAAAACCTTCCTAATAAAAGACTATTGTACAATGTGAAGTGATCAAGTCAGGGTTGCTCCTTCTCAATACAAAGCCCTTCTACCATTCAGAGAACTACAAACCACAATGATAAAAACAATTAACTCCTAAAATGTTCTTTTGCACATAGGAAAATATATTTCCAGATACCGTTGATGTTTAAATCCTGTTGACGCTCATCTGATCAATAGTTCAATAGATCGTGCTATATTTGTCACATATGCAGCTGCATATGTGGAGACATCATCGGGAGCTGGCAGGTCACAGGTTGGTGACCTGTTTTTCCGGAGCTCCCGCAACAACAGCTTCGTCCGCTGGACTGCAGGGCGGCAGCTTCGGCAGGTTCGACCGTCCCGGGCCGCGGAGTTTGATCCGGCCCATTCACGGAGCTCGGATTCAGCCGCGGGACTGACTTACAATCACCCGGTGGGGTCACATCATCGGAAGCCTGGATCGCCTCAGCGCAGAGGTAGAACAAGGTGGGAAGAGACAAAGACTTTAAGACTTTCGCCTTCCATCACAGTGAGGAGGTGCCAGGAGGATGTGGTGGATGTTAAATTTGTGTTTAGAAACATAGAAACATACAAACATAGAAAATAGGTGCAGGAGTAGGCCATTCGGCCCTTCGAGCCTGCACCGCCATTCAATATGATCATGGCTGATCATCCAACTCAGTATCCCGTACCTGCCTTCTCTCCATACCCTCTGATCCCTTTAGCCACAAGGGCTACATCGAACTCCCTCTTAAATATACCCAACGAACTGGCCTCAACTACCTTCTGTGGCAGAGAATTCCAGAGATTCACCACTCTCTGTGTGAAAAATGTTTTCCTCATCTCGGTCCTAAAAGATTTCCCCCTTATCCTTAAACTGTGACCCCTTGTTCTGGACTTCCCCAACATCGGAAACAATCTTCCTGCATCTAGCCTGTCCAACCCCTTAAGAATTTTGTAAGTTTCTATAAGATCCCCCCTCAATCTTCTAAATTCTAGCGTGTACAAGCCGAGTCTATCCAGTCTTTCTTCATATGAAAGTCCTGACATCCCAGGAATCAGTCTGGTGAACCTTCTCTGTACTCCCTCTATGGCAAGAATGTCTTTCCTCAGATTAGGAGACCAAAACTGTACGCAATACTCCAGGTGTGGTCTCACCAAGACCCTGTACAACTGCAGTAGAACCTTCCTGCTCCTATACTCAAATCCTTTTGCTATGAATGCTAACATACCATTCGCCTTCTTCACTGCCTGCTGCACCTGCATGCCTACTTTTAATGACTGGTGTACCATGACACCCAGGTCTTGTTGCATCTCCCCCTTTCCTAATCGGCCACCATTCAGATAATAATCTACTTTCCTGTTTTTGCCACCAAAGTGGATAACCTCACATTTATCCACATTATACTGCATCTGCCATGAATTTTCCCACTCACCCAGCCTATCCAAGTCACCTTCCAGCCTCCTAGCATCCTCCTCACAGCTAACACTGCCCCCCAGCTTCATGTCATCCGCAAACTTGGAGATGTTGCATTCAATTCCCTCGTCCAAATCATTAATATATATCGTAAATAGCTGGGGTCCCAGCACTGAGCCTTGCGGTACCCCACTAGTCACTGCCTGCCATTGTGAAAAGGACCCGTTTACTCCTACTCTTTGCTTCCTGTCTGCCAGCTAGTTCTCTATCCACATCAATACTGAACCCCCAATTCCGTGTGCTTTAAGTTTGTATACTAATCTCTTATGTGGGACCTTGTCGAAAGCCTTCTGAAAGTCCAGATATAACACATCCACTGGTTCTCCCTTATCCACTCTACTAGTTACATCCACGAAAAATTCTATAAGATTCGTCAGACATGATTTACCTTTCACAAATCCATGCTGACTTTGTCCAATGATTTCACTTTCCAAATGTGCTGCTATCCCATCTTTAATAACTTTTTCTAGCAGTTTCCCCACTACCGACGTTAGACTAACTGGTCTGTAATTCCCCGTTTTCTCTCTTCATCCCTTTTTAAAAAGTGGGGTTACATTAGCTACCCCAATCCTCCGGAACTACTCCAGAATCTAAAGAGTTTTGAACAATTATCACTAATGCATCCACTATTTCCGGGGCTACTTCCTTAAGTACTCTGGGATGCAGCCTATCTGGCCCTGGGGATTTAGCGGCCTTTAATCCATTCAATTTACCTAACTTCCCGGCTAACCTGAATTTCACTCAGTTCCTCCATTTCATTTGACCCCCGGTCCCCTGCTGTTTCCGGCAGCTTATTTATGTCTTCCATAGTGAAGACAGAACCAAAGTAGTTATTCAATTGGTCTGCCATGTTCTTGTTCCCCATGATCATTTTACCTGTTCCTGACTGCAAGGGACCTACATTTGTTTTAACTAATCTTTTTCTCTTCACATATCTATAAAAGCTTTTGCAGTCAGTTTTTATGTTTCCTGCCGGTTTTCTTTCATAATCTATTTTCCCTTTCCTAATTAAGCCCTTTGTCCTCCTCTGCAGACTCTGAATTTCTCCCAGTCCTCTGGTGGGCTGCTTTTTCTGGCTAATTTGTACGCTTCATCTTTTGTTTTGATACTATCCCTGATTTCCCTTGTTATCCACGGATGCACTACCTTCCCTGATTTTTTTTTTTGCCAAACTGGGATGAACAGTTGTTGTAGTTCATCTATGCAGTCTTTAGATGCCTTCCATTGCATATCCACCGTCAACCTATTAAGAATCAATTGCCAGTCTATCTTGGCCAATTCACGTCTCATAACCTCAAAGTTACCTTTCTTTAAGTTCAGGACCCTTGTTTTTGACTTAACAATGTCACTCTCCATCCTAATGGAGAACTCAACCATATTATGGTCACTCAGAAAAGCTGGAGAAACTCAGCGGGTGCAGCAGCATCTATGGAGCGAAGGAAATAGGCAACGTTTCGGGCCGAAACCCTTCTTCAGACTGATCGGGGGGGGGGGTGGGTGGGGACAAGAAAGGGAAAAGGAGGAGTAGCCAGAAGGCTGGAGGGTGGGAGGAGACAGCAGGGGAGCTGAGGAAGGGGAGGAGACAGCAAGGACTAACAGAATTGGGAGAATTCGATGTTCATGCCCCCGGGGTGCAGACTCCCCAAACGGAATATGAGGTGCTGTTCCTCCAATTTCCGGTGCTGCTCGCTGTGGCCATGGAGGAGACCCAGGACAGAGAGGTCGGAGGCGGAGTGGGAGGGGGAGTTGAAGTGCTGAGCCACCGGGAGGTCAGCTTGGTTATTGCGGACCGAGCGGAGGTGTTCGCTATGGTCACTCTTGCCCAAGGGGCCACACAAAACAAGACTGCTAACTAACCCTTCCTCATTACTCAATACCCAATCTAGAATAGCCTGCTCTCTCGTTGGTTCCTCTTCATGTTGGTTTAGAAACCTATCCCGCATACATTCCAAGAAATCCTCTTCTTCAGCACCCTTGCCAATTTGATTCACCCAATCTATATGTAGATTGAAGTCACCCATTATAACTGTTTTACCTTTGTTGCACGCATTTCTAATTTCCTGTTTGATGCCATCCCCAACTCCACTACTACTGTTAGGTGGCCTGTACACAACTCCCACTAGAGTTTTCTGCCCTTAGTGTTTCGCAGCTCTACCCATATCGATTCCACATCCTCCAAGCTAATGTCATTCCTTTTTATTGCGTTAATCTGCTCTCTAACCAGCAACGCTACCCCACCTCATTTCCCTTTCTGTCTATCCCTCCTGAATATTAAATATCCCTGGATGTTGAGCTCCCAGCCTTGATCACCCTGGAGCCATGTCTCCGTGATCCCAACTATATCATAGTCATTAATAGCTATCTGCACGTTCAACTCATCCACCTTATTACGAATGCTCCTTGCATTGAGACACAAAGCCTTCAGGCTTGTTTTTACAACACTCTTACCCCTTATACTATTATGTTGAAAAGTGGCCCTTTTTGATTTTTGCCCTGGATTTGTCTGCCTGCCACATTTCACCTTGCTACCTATTGCTTCTATCCTCATTTTACACCCCTCTGTCTCTACGCTCACACATTTAAGGAAGCCTTTCCCTTTAACTCCATCCTCAACTATCCCATTCGACACCCCACCTCCCTTATTCAGTTTAAAACCACCCGTGTAGCAGTGGCAAACCTGCCTGCCAGAATGCTGGTCCCCCACCTGTTAAGATGCAATCCGTCCCTTTTGTGTGTTTATTTTGTTATTTTTATTATATGTATGACTGCAAGGCATGAAATCTCGTTCGAATGACAATAAAGGATACTTTGACTTTGACTTTGACTTTGCACAGTGGAATTAGTTTTGCATATATTACACATGCAGGCTCTGCCATTATTGGAGTCATAGATGAGGCGACTGTAGGATCAAGTAAAAATTGATGAGAAATCAACTACTGTAACTTTTGGAAAAAACACTAACAGAATTATAAGGATTGCTGACTTGTGGCGATGCTAAACAAAGCAACAACCATGACATCTTTTAGGCACACATTTCAACTAATAAAATGACTGGAACAGTCTCACAGTAAACAAACGTGGAGCAAGGTGGATGAAGACTATAAAGCATGGTGCATTGGATGGAAAATTGGTTGCCCACCAACATAACCAGCTTCTGACTGCCTACCCTATCTATGCCTTTCATTATTTTATATACTTCAATCCAAGTCTGTCCAACCTCTCCCTACAGCTAATACCAGGCAGCATTCTGGTAATCCTCCACAGCATTTGTTCCAACATCTCCACATTCTTTCTACAATGGGGCGACCAGAACTGCATGCAATACTCAAAATGCAGCCGAACCAAACTCCTATGTTTCTTCATGACTTCTTGACTCATAGTCAGTGCCCAGACCTATGAAAACATTGGTTTGCTCTAGGAGCTGGCATAGACGCAAAGGGCCTAAATAGTCACTTTTCAGTTGGTCCACAATGGTCACCTATGACACCAAAAGCTGGTGAGGGCATAGCTGTTGATGTTGTCCATATGGACATCACAAGGCATTTGATTCGGTTCCATTTGGTAAGCTGCACTGGAAGGTTAGATCGCATGGGATTATGGAAGAGCCGACCAACTGGATAGAGAATTGACTTCATGGTAGGAAGTAGAGAGTGATGGTGGAATGTTTTTTTTAACTTTGGGCCTCTGACCAGAGGTGTGCCTCAGGCGTTGGTGCTGGGCCCATTGCAATTTGTGATGTATATCAATAATTTGGATGGCAATTTAGAAGGCATGCTGAGTAAATTTGCGGATGACACTAAAGTGGCTGGTGTTGTAAATAGCTAAGATGGTTGTCAAAACTTAAAGCAGGATCTAGATCAATTGGGCAAGTGGGCTGAGACACGGGTAATGGAGTTTAATGCAGATAAGTGCGAGATGTTGAATTTTGGGAAGACAAAACCAGGACAGGGCCTTCACAGTGATTGGCAAGGCCCAGGGGAGTGTTGTAGAGCAGAGGATTGGGGGAGTGCAGGTACATAGTTCCTTGAAAGTGGCGTCAAAGGTAGATAGCGTGGTCAAGAAGGCTTTCAGCACATTGACCTTTTTCAGTCAGCTTTACCAGATGTAAACAGGTCCGCAATTGTGTTCTATTCCAGACAGCCTGGTATGGGAAGGATGTTGTGAGTAGGAAGGAACTGCAAATGCTGGTTTACACCGAAGATAGACACAAAATGCCGGAGTAAGTCAGCGGGACAGGCAGCATCTTTGGATAGAAGGAGTGGGTGACGTTTTGGGTCGAGACCCTTCTTCTTGTCATGGTGGAAGGAGTACAAGGAAGATTTACGAAGATGTTGCCAGGACTTGACTTTATTCCTATGAGCGCAGGAGATTGAGGGGAGATCAGAGAGAGATGTATAAGATTCTGAGGGGAATAGATACGGTAGATGCAGCGTCTTTTGCCCAGAGGAGGGCATTCAAGAACTAGAAGATATAGGTTTAAGGTGAGAGGGGAAAGATTTAATAGAAATCTGTGGTTTAATGTTTTAATATAGAAGGTGGTAGTTATATGCAACACACTGTCAGAGGAGGTAGCTGAGACAGGTTCTATAACATTTAAAATATACGGGAAAGATTTAGCGGGATATGGGCCAAATGCGAGCAGGTGGTACTAGTGTAGATGGGACATCTTGGTCGGAATTTGCAAGTCAGGCCAAAGTGCCTGTTTCGGTGCTGTATGACCATGACTCATTGTCATTAGCAAATGTGATATATTTTCCTTGGGACAACAATTCTAAATTCTGTCATCTATCTATATAACTAAAAGTCTCATCTTGACCTCCTCCTGTCTGCGCTCTATATTGATTTTAGAAAAAGCGCTATCATATATTGCTATGATTTTTGGCCATCTTACTCACAGTCCTCCTCCGCTGAGGCAGCCCCGAAGATTTTTCCGATGGATGAAAAATAAAAAAGTTATGAGTGTTTAAAAAATCTTGAGATCAGCTGATTGGTGCTACCGCGTCAATCACCATGATTAAGGTAATGCCCCTTCCGGGGGGGCAGGACTAAAAAACCCGGATGCCTGGACGTGAGTCGTCGCTATGGAAGATCGCGAGGGAGAATCCACAACTGTGATTCTAAGCTGTGAATCAACTGAGCTGTGAGTCTGCAATGTACTTGCAATAAATGATTTGTTAGCCCTTAATGACAATGCAATGAGTTGTTTGGCAATTTGGTGGCCTGCACTCTGCCTGAAATGCTATGAAACTGAGTTTGGTGGCCTGCACCCTGCCTGAAATGCTATGAAATTGAGTTTGGTGGCCTGCACTTTGTTTGAAATGCTATGACATTGAGTTTGGTGGCCTGCACTCTGCTTGAAATGGAATTTCAAGGAATAGGCATGAATGAGCTGCCACCAGCCCATCAGCCCTGAGTGACTGATCTGCCAGCCCACCAGCGCTGAGTGACTGAGCTGCCAGCCCTTCTGGAAACCAGTCCCTTTGGCCCCACAATGTCCATACTAGCCTTCTGGAAACCAGCCCCTTCGGCCCACAACACCCAAACTCGCCTCCAGAAAGCCCCCCCCCCCCACTGGCCAACAATATTGGAATTGGCGGAGAGGCGGAATATTGTGTTGGGGTACCAGCCCTCCCAAATTGTCCCACTTAGCCTAGTACATAACTAAAACTCTGATCTTGTTATCTTCCGGTTTGTGCAGTCTTTCTATTTCCTCAAAAGTAGTTCGCAATAGCGCTACGATTTATCGCAGTTCTCCTATGCTGCGATTGCACCAAGTTTGTTCTGATCGGTTGAATGTCGTAAAAGTTAACGCGGTTTTAAAAATCTTTAAAAATCACGCGTGCGCAGATCTAACTCTTCTCCTGCCATTCAGCGCCGCGCAGATTAGCAGATTAGTCTCTTCCCCTGTCATTCACCGGGATGGCCGCCCCTTCCTGCGCCATCGCGTCTTTACTGGAACTGAAGATGGCCAGCGGAGGTTTCCAACCGGACACAATTTTCGGAGGGACCCCAAGCAGCCCAGCCCCAAGCAGCCCAGCCCCAAGCAGCCCAGCCCCAAGCAGCCCAGCCCCAAGCAGCTCAGCCCCAGCAGCTCAGCCCCAAGCAGCCCAGCGTCAAACAGCCCAATGTCGGAGACCCAACGTCAGAGATACAGCCCAGCGTGGGAGACCCAGCCCAGCCCAGCCCAGCATCAGAGATGTCACCGATGTCGCCAAATGGAAAGTGGAGACTATGATCCCGGCGGAGGAGAATGACCAGTAACCAGCAGCCGCTGTGAGTCCCCATCGCACCGCCCATTCCAGCCACTACCCCTCTGGTCCCCCTCGCTGGCTCCTCCCCCTCACCTGTGATACCCCCCTCTCGCCCATTGCTCTTCCCCGTCTTTTCTCCGAGCTCACTCCCCACACACCCCCCTCCCCCCACAACTCCCCCACCACCCACACACCCCCTCCCCCCCACAAGACAACCCACACCCCCCCCCCCGCCCCCCTTCGCGCCCCCTCTAGCCCCCCCCCCCTACTGTACCACACTGTATCACCTTATGACTCTACGATTCTAATCCAGTTGAGAGCTTTAAGAACATTAGAACAAATGCATCAGCACAAGACTGATAAATGTTACTGACTGTGAACCAGATCCCACTCTACTTTCTCTGGGCGCCTAATCCACACATAGCTTTAGACACTAAATCAGTCAAATTTAAGGTAAAATTACTGATAAATACCAGTTGCCGAGTTTTGCTTCTTTGTCTGTGATTCAGTTTCACTGCATATTTTGCTTTGAATGTGTGTCCAGTTTAAACCATTTTTTGGTAAGTATTTCAACGTTTTTCCTTTCCTCTCCCTGAGGCATTGACTCATTCTGAGGAGTAAGATCGTGGTTGCCAACACATCTCCATGCACACACTGTACTTCAGACATGAGTTTAGCCGCTAAGTTTAATGCAGATATGAGCTTAGGTAATAATTTCAACAAAGTTTAATTGTTATGGCTGAAGTTTCAACAAGCAGAATAGATGAGGACAAAACTGTGGATCTTTGGAGTTTCCAAAGGTCTTTGTTAAAATGCCAAGTTTGAGGATATTAAATAAATTATATCCCATTGCATAGGGGTAACATGCTAATAATACACTATATATGGATCCAAGGTTACAGGATGAACAGGACTGGGGATCAATTTTCCAAGGCATACAATGGTCCAAAAGAACGAGCCAAAAGGAAAAGGGGGCAAAGTGACAAGGTGCATTAAGGAAGGCATCAGAGTGGTGAGTTGTAACATGGCGGCAGTGAATAGTAATGGAGATACATTCAAGTCCAGGAAGTCCAGAATCGGGGATATGCAAAGATTGGGGAGGGGGTGGCGGAAGGGGGAGGAGTGGAAGGGGAGTCAGTCTACCCCATGACACAACAAGCTAGAGCAATGCCCCTGTCCCACTTAGGAAACCTGAACGGAAACCTCTGGAGACTTTGCGCCCCACCCAAGGTTTCCGTGCGGTTCCCGGAGGTTGCAGGTGGTTGCCGGAGGTTGCAGGTAGTGGAAGCAGGTAGGGAGACTGACAAAAACCTCCGGGAACCGCACGGAAACCTTGGGTGGGGCGCAAAATTTCCAGAGGTGTCCGTTCAGGTTTCCTAAGTGGGACAGGGGCATAACTCAGTGGGTCAGACAGCATTTTTGTAGAAAAGGAATATGTGAGAACAGGAATAGGTCCCCTGACTCTCAGTCTGAAGAAGGGACTCGACCCAAAATGTCACCATATAACAATTACAGCACGGAAACAGGCCATCTCGGCCCTACAAGTCCATGCCAAACAAATTTTTTTTCCCCTTAGTCCCACCTGCCTGCACTCATACCATAACCCTCCATTCCCTTCTCATCCATATGCCTATCCAATTTATTTTTAAATGATACCAATGAACCTGCCTCCACCACTTCCACTGGGAGCTCATTCCACACCGCCACCACTCTCTGAGTAAAGAAGTTCCCCCTCATATTACCCCTAAACTTCTGTCCCTTAATTCTGAAGTCATGTCCTCTTGTTTGAATCTTCCCTATTCTCAAAGGGAAAAGCTTGTCCACATCAACTCTGTCTATCCCTCTCATCGTTTTAAAGACCTCTATCAGGTCCCCCCTTAACCTTCTGCGCTCCAGAGAATAAAGACCTAACTTATTCAACCTATCTCTGTAACTTAGTTGTTGAAACCCAGGCAACATTCTAATAAATCTCCTCTGTACTCTCTATTTTGTTGACATCCTTCCTATAATTGGGCGACCAAAATTGTACACCATACTCCAGATTTGGTCTCACCAATGCCTTGTACAATTAACCTTTCCATTTCTCCAGAGAAGCCGTCTGACCAATGATTTACTCCTGGTTTTTGTGTTTATCTTTGGTTTAAACTAGCATCTGCCTTTCCTTCCTACATAGTAATAATGCAGAATTGGTTTGGGTTGAAAACATGAACAACAGGGTGTAGAAGACATGCATAGGCATAATCTATAGGTCCCCTAAAATGTGACCTCTCAATAGGCTGGAGTATAAATGGGTGAAAAAATGTTGGATATGTTTCAAGGGAACTGCAATTGTTATATTGTAATATAGAGATTTTAATCCCTATATTGATTGGATGAATCAAACTGAAAAAGGACATCATAGAAGAAGAATTTGTAGAGTGAAAAAGGTCAAAAAAATGTTTCCGTAGAATAAGTGTTACAGAATATACCCAGAACAGACTGTTTTATATTTGGTCATGAATAATGAGAAGAGATCTTTTGGTTAAAGATCCCCTAGGACATAGTGACCACAATATGACAGGATTCCAAATGCAGTTTGATGCTGAATGCGACTGGACCAAAGCCACATTCTACTATTGAAATAAGGTCATTTATAATGCTGTGGAAATGGAGATGCCTAAAAAGAACTGGGAAAATTATCTCCGTAGAGAAACAGTGGTTGATATTCAAATATTTGGTCCATAGCATAGAAACATAGAAAAATAGGTGCAGGAGTAGGGCATTCAGCCCTTTGGCCCTTCAAGGCAGCACCACCATTCAATATGATCATGTCTGATAATCCAAAATCAGTACCCTTTTCCTGCTTTTTCCCCATATCCCTAGATTCCATTAGCCCTAAGAGCCAAATATTATGGGCCAGTCCCACATGTTAATTCTGGCCAAATTGGAGATGCCAGCTCACTAAAATTGAGTAAAGGCCTCTGGGCTGCTAGGCCATTTGGTCAATTTAAATGTGCCTTCTGCAGAACTGGGACAAGCTGCAGAATGGTGCCAGCTTGTCTAGAGCCTAGATGGCCAGAGTGAGCACCACCGGAAATTGGACAAACAGCACCTCATATTCCGCTTGGGCAGTCTGCACCCTAGCAGCATAAACATTGACTTCTCCAATTTCCGGTAGCCCTTGCTGTCTCCTCCCCTTCTCAGCTTTCCATCAGCCTTCGGGCTCCTCCTCTTCCTTTCTCCTTTCTCTCCCCCCCTCCCCCCCCCCCCCCCCCCCCCACCGTACATTAGTCTGAAGAAGGGTTTCGGCCCGAAACGTTGCCTGTTTCCTTCGCTCCATAGATGCTGCTGCACCCGCTGAGTTTCTCCAGCACTTTTGTCTACCCCTTATTCTTAAACTGTGACCCTCAGCAAAAATGTATCCCAGTTATAAAAACAGATTCCATGAGAAGGAGGCACAATATGTGATTAACAACGGAGGTCAGGATAATGTTAAATTGAAAAGCAGGGAAAAAAAACTAGAACATTTTCAATCATCTGGTGGAAGGTCAAAGGATTTCAAAGACAAACACAAAGACAAAGGACATTTATTGTCACATACACCATTTCTATTGTGTGAAATCAGGCCCTTTGGCCCTCTATTCATTTGCCCCGGGCAGGGAACTGCCTATCCATATAACAATTACAGCACGGAAACAGGCCATTTCGACCCTTCTAGTCCGTGCCGAACACATAATCTCCCCTAGTCCCATGTTGGCATTTCTTAAATGGACAGCTTATTTTTGTGATGGACAACTAAGTGTTCTGGCCAACTGCAGGCACTCTGACCCTCTGCTGTCCCACATGGAAATCTCTTCCCCCTCCCCTTACTCTTTACCTAGTGACGACATTATACTTTCACAATTTTCCAATCCTTCCCATAAATGTCTCAGAGCAGTGCTATGGTGCCCACAGCTCGCTGGCTGCATTTAAATGGATAAACAGAGGTTACAACAGCTGGGTTGTGAGCACATTTCACCAACCATCTAAATTTGGGAACCCATTGTGGCTATTAATCAATGCAGTGTAGGAAACAAACACAGCTTGGTCTGTATGACTCAACACCATGCCCTGGTCATTTATTTATCAGACTGTAAAATCATTAGGATTCCAACTCAAACAAAATAACATTAATATTTCCCAAATTAAAGCAGAAGGTGCCAAATTCTGGAAATTTGAAAGAAAACCGGAGAATGTTGGAGGTCATAAGTTCATAAGGGATAGGGGTAGAATTAAGCCATTCGGCCCATCCAGTCTAAACTACCATTCAATCATAGATGATCCATCTCTCCCTAACCCCATTCTACTGCCTTCTCCCCATAACCTCTGACACCAGTACAAATCAAGAATCTATCTCCTTATCTCTGCCTTAAAAATATCCACTGACTTGGCCCCCACAGCCTTCTGTGGCAAAGAATTGCACAGATTCACCATTCTCTGACTAAAGAAAATGTTCATCTCCTTCCTAAAAGAATGTCCTTTAATTCCGAGGCTATGACCCATAGTCCTAGACTCTCCCACTAATGGAAACATCCTCTCCATATCCACTCTATCCAAGCCTTTCACTATTCTGTATGTTTCAAAGAGGTCCCCTTTTCATTCTTCTGAACTCCAGCGAGTACAGACCCGGTGCCGCCAAACACATCATAGGTTAACCTACTCATTCCTGGGATCATTCTTGTAAACCACATTTGGTCCCTCTCCAGGGCCAGCACATCCTTCCTCAGATACTTCCTTGGAACGATACAGAGAAGATTAGCATGGCCCCTGCGCAAGGATGACACGCAAATTCGTGAAGCATTTTTTTTTTTTTTAAATAAAAAAATAAAAGTTACAGAGAAAGGTTGAACAAGTTAGGGCTTTATTCTTTGAAGCGCAGAAGGTTAAGGGGGGACTTGATAGAGGTTTTTTAAATGATGAGAGGGATAGACAGAGTTGACGTGGAAAAGCTTTTCCCACTGAGAGTAGGGAAGATTCAAACAAGGGGGCATGACATGAGAATTAAGGGACTGAAGTTTAGGGGTAACATGAGGGGGAACTTCTTTACTCAGAGAGTGGTAGCTGTGTGGAATGAGCTTCCAGTGAAGGTGGTGGAGGCAGGTTCGTTTTTATCATTTAAAAATAAATTGGATAGTTATATGGATGGGAAGGGAATGGAGGGTTATGGTCTGAGCGCAGGTATATGGGACTAGGGGAGATTATGTGTTCGGCACGGACTAGAAGGGTCGAGATGGCCTGTTTCCGTGCTGTAATTGTTATATGGTTATATGGTTATATGCTGCCCAGAATTGCTCACAATATTGCAAATGCGGCCTGACCAGCATCTCATAGAGGCTCAGCATTACATCCCTGTCTTTGTACACAAGCCCTCTTGTAAATAATTGAGTTTGTTTTGCAATTAGTATCCAATGAGCGATTGGGGGAGGGATGTGTATGGGGGTCCGAATGTTTCATCCAGCCCCTTTTTTCCGGGTTCCAGAAGCAAGCTGAGTGTTTCAGACCCACCACATGACTGGAAGCCACTAGAAATCAAGGAGAAGGTGAGTGATATAGAGTGATCAAGACTGATGTTTATTATGTTTATTTATTGTCTCTGGCATCAGATATGAACTGGGACAATGACATTCTTACTTGCTGCAACTTTGCAGGTACATTAAATGCAAATACAACAGCAAGAACAATACAACAAATAATTTACGAACTTATCTCCAATTATAAGTAATTAATTCCACCTTTTCTCTTTTTTGATATTTGTAATTCTTTTTTTCTCTTTCTCTCTCTTTCTATCTGTATAAAAAAACACTAGAAGCAGAATTAATTGACAATTGAAAATTTTAATAATGTATGAGTGATGTATATGAAAAGTTTTTTTTACTATAATATGTAACTATACTTTACCATAACATGTTTGCTTCTAATAAAAATATTTAAAAAATAAAAGAATAAAAAAAACGATACAACAATACAAGTCTGAAGAAGGGTCTCAACCCGAAATGTCACCCATTCCTTCTCTCCTGAGATGCCACTTGACCTGCAGAGTTACTCCAGCATTGTTGTGGTGCTGTGAAACAGAAGTGGCGGTGCTGTGAAACGACTGCGGCTCGCCTGCAGTCTGTCTGTTTTTACTTTTTTGTGTTCTTTTTTTTGTCTTGTTCAGTTAAACTTTTGGTTATTAGGTTGTGTTATGTGTGTGTGGGGGGTGGAACAGGGCTTTCTGTCTCTCCCTTCGGGGGAATGCGACTTTTTTGTTGTATCCCCCTTCTTTTCCCCCCGTCTGAGCTGAGACCTAATGGCGGAGCTGGCGGCCTCCAACCTGCGACCGACCTCGAGGTTCCGGAGGTAGAGCCAGCCAGTACTCACCAACGCGAGGCTGGCCGTCTTCGAGCTGCGGTGGCGTTCGGGCAGCGGCACGACTCAGCGCTCCGGTGAGGGTGGACGGCGCGGGGCTGAGACACTCCTGTGAGGGCGGCCCGGCTCCCGGCTGGAAGGTGCTCCCGTGTGGGCGGCCCGGCTCCCGGCTGGAAGGCGCTCCCGTGGGGGCGGCCCGGTGCGGGGCTGAGACGCTCCCGTGTGGGCGGCCCGGTGCGGGGTGGAGACGGTGCTCCGGTGGCTGAGGCAGCGTTCTGGCGGCGGTGACCTGAATCCGAGGCTCGGCCGCGGGCCAGTGGATGACATCGTCGGGAGCTCGCGGGTCACAGGTTGAAGCCTGTTTTCCGGAGCTCCCGTGGCAACAACTGCGTCCGCTGGACTGGGGGGGGCGGCAGCTTCGACCACCCCCGGGCCCACGGAGCTTGAACCGCGGGACTGACTTACCATCGCCCGGTGGGGTATCGCCTCAGCGCAGAGGGAGAAGAGGAGGGAAGAGACTGCAGCCCTAAGACTTTTGCCTCCATCACAGTGAGGAGGTGCTTGGTGAACTCACTGTGGTGGATGTTAATTTGTGTTTATTGTGTGTTTATTATTACATGTATGGCTGCAGGCAACGACATTTCGTTCAGATCGAAAGGTCTGAATGACAAATAAAGGATTCAATTCAATTTGATTCAATTCATTTTGTGTCTGCCTTTGGTGTAAACCAGTTCCTTTCTACACAATAAATTAACAGTAGTCCTCCAGATAGATCCAGCAGCCAAGTAGTCCACCAGAAGAATTTCAGAGTACTCAACTAGTGGTTCCAGGACTGTGAAGAAAAAAACATGACCTAATCACTTTGAGGAGCTATGGCCAAAAACAGGTTAGAATTCCAGCTATAAAGAAGGCAACAGGATTCCAGTCTCCATTTAATGCCCCTTCAACTTTTTGTCCACCAAGATGATTAAAATTGGCCCTTAACGTTTTGAATGTGATTTGCTTGAAAAGAATAATCAAGTAGAATTTGATATAGTGACTTAAAATGTTACTCACAGAAATTTGATCATGTTGACTGATCCTTGGGAATAAACTGTTATCTTTAAAAGCCCATTTACCAACTGCATGAGCAATTCAAGCTCCTTTTTATGAATATCTGTTAAGTGGAAGCCCCTTTTTCACCTGTCAAACTTCACTGGAGTTTTTCACGTCCATAATCTAAATACACAGATGCCATTTAAATACATAGTTACAATATCCAGATGGCCAGCAGACTTCCTTTAAGATTATTTTTATACTTCAGGGGATTTTTGCCTCAAAAATGGTAAGGAAATTTCACTGAAGTAAACATTTCTTAGATTAACAAACAGACCATTGTCCAATTCAGGAATAGACTCGTTTTTCCAATATATACTCCACTTCCTCGTAATGATGCAATGCCCAGAATGTGTAATTTTCAAATTGTAGATGATTGACAGAAAGCCTAGTCTGCAATTTGCAAAAGCAGACAGGAACAGCTGGGCTGTAATTTGCCATTTGGTTTAACCCTTGTGATGCCAAGGAGAATAGGATACAACAGCGTCACCTGAAAGCTAACCCAAATAACAAAGAAGATCGGATGTTCAAACCTCTGAATTGCTCTTTATCCTGTTTACTTTAGTGCAGTTCCGTTTATTAGTCACGTATACCAAGTACAGTGAAAAAACTTTTTGTTGCGTGCTAACCAGTCAGCGGAACTGCTACACAGGATTATAATCAAGCCATCCAGTGTACAGATGCATGAATAACATTTAGTGCAAGATAAATTCTAGTGAGGTCCGATTGAAGATAGTCTCAGGGTCTCCAATGAGATAGATAGTAGCTCAAAACTGCTCTGTAGTTGTGATAAGGGTGGTTCAGTTGCCTGATAGCAGCTGGGAAGAAACCGTCCTTGAATTTGGAGATGTGCAGTTTCACAAGAGTGACGGGATAATGCTGACAGGGTCACTATTCAGGGTCTCGCAACTGAGCCGCACCTTGAGTGTTCCTGCATCTACATGACCATTCGAGACTGTTTTTCCCATATGCTTCTCGAAGACCATTAGGAATGGACAATTAACATTAGTCTAACCAGCCATCCACATTATATGCCACAACAATGGGAAAAATTGCACTCTGGTCTCAACTCCCTCCACGTAAATGCTCCATTGGCGGTTGCCAGGACTGAAGTGAAACATTTGCGGCTGGAGGTGACTGGAGGGCTGCTTACAGAAGATGGAATTACGGGAAGGGATTAGAATATCTCGAGCCATTTAGACACAAGTGAGGCAACTACGATGTAGACATACAAGTATTTCAAATAGGAGGTACACAAAAATGCTGGAGAAACTCAGCAAGGCTAAATCTGTGCACTACTCTGAACTACACTTTGGAACGTAGGAGAAAGAGAAATAGGTTGAAAGCAAGTTCAGACTAATGCTGTGTGTGACATTCTGCAGACGTAAACTGGCCGTGGGTGCATAAAAATTTGAATCACTTATATCTGTCTTGTGATCTAGCAATTTCTTTGCTGACACAATCCTTATCTGTGAAGAATGGCAGCTCTTAGCAGTGTCTAAGGCTTAAGACGTGTTAACTGATTTACTGGAATCTAACATAGGAGCCTCCAGATAAAGTGATCTGGTATCAGCACAGGACAGAGCTAATCCCCATCCAGCAAAATTAGCATCAAAGAAGGGTTTAAAGCCAGTGTCTGTCTGGCTGTTATCATTTTAAAGAGGCTTTCCGGACAACCTCCCTGCATCAGATTCGGTTTTTCATGATGGAAATAGGGATGTGCCAGGCAGTAATTCCTCTGCTACAATTTTTGGGACAGAGTTTGGGATGTGCTGTGTGTGTGTGTGTGTGTGTGTGTGTGTGTGTGTGTGTGTGTGTGTGTGTGTGTGTGTGTGTGTGTGTGTGTGTGTGTGTGTGTGTGTGTGTGTGTGTGTGTGTGTGTGTGTGTGTGTGTGTGTGTGTGTGTGTGTGTGTGTGTGTGTGTGTGTGTGTGTGCTCACATGTCCTGATGCTGAGCAATCCCATCGATTTCCTTAAGGGAATCGTGGTTCACTGCTGTAAGAAAGGTTCCAGGAAAGTTTCTTCGATGATTCAATGATACTTTATTGTCACATCTAGGACATTCTTTGTTTTTCCATACAATCCGGTAAATTGCTGATGTAAAAGTTGCAAAATGTAATGCTGAGGCTCTATAAGGCGCTGGTCAGCCCGCATTTGGAGTACTGTGCGCACCATATCTGAGGAAGGATGTGCTGGCTCTGGATAGGGTCCAGAGGAGGTTTACAAGAATGATTCCAGGAATGAGTGGGTTAGCATATGATGAGTGTTTGACAGCACTGGGCCTCTACTCACTGCGGTTTAGAAGGTTGAGGGGAACCTCATTGAAACTTACGGAATAATGAAAGGCATAGATAGAGTGGGTGTGGAAAGAATGTTTCCACTGGTGGGAGAGTCTAAGACCAGAGGTCATAGCCTCAGAATTAAAGGGTGCTCTTTTGAAAAGGAGGTGAGGAGGAACTTCTTTGTAGAGGGTAGTTAATCTGTGGAACTCATTGCCACAGTGGGCTGTAGAGACCAAATCAGTGGATATTTTTAAGGCAGAGATAGACAGATTCTTGATTAGAACGGATTGATTGATATAATTTGATATAATTTAATTACCACACAACCAAGGTTCGGTGGAATTTGGGTTGCCAGCAGCGGTACAGTAATAAAGAACACACAACCACAATAAAAATTTTACACAAACATCCACCACAACATTCATCACTAGAGTGGAAGGCACAGAACTTGGCCAGTCCTCCTCCATTTTCAAGGGATGTCAAGGGATATGGGGAGATGGCGGGAAAATGGGGTTAGGTGGCTGAGAACAGCCATGATTGAATGGCAGAGTAGACTCGATGGGCCGAATGGCCTAATTCTACTCCTATAACTTGTGAATTTGTAAAATCATACAGCAGTATTCGCCTCGGCAGTGCACAAAGAGTTGCCAAAAGTTCTTAGTCCCACCTTACCTCGCAGCAGCAGCAAACCAGGCCTGCCCTCGCACATGACCACAAGGGGCCCCGTTGGGTCCCATTTGGTTCTCGGCTGTCCCCCCTCCGCGGGGTCCCTCATTGTTTCGGCGACTGGTCCACCGCGTTGCTTTGAATATATGCGTAGAATGTTTTGTGTAGAAGCCATTGTTGCCACACCAGGTTCACCCCAATCTAACCAAATTAACCCACCACCGGATGTAGGCTGATCCATCGCATGCCCGACAAAAACTACCAGCCACAATCGGGTGCCAAAGACAGTATCCAGAATTAATCGGGCCGTGGCAACCCATACGCAAGAAACTATGGATGCTGGAATCTTGAGCAATACACAAATAACTGGAGGGACTCAGCATGTCAGGCAGTATCAGGGTGAGGGATGGGATAATCAATATTTCAGAATAGGACAAATTTTCACTCCACTGATTGGAGTGGGGGGTCGCACCTCTCTTTCCCAGATTTCTCCTGCCCAGTTTAGTTAGTCTGAAAAAAGGTCCCGATGTAATCAAAGCAGACCTCAATAGGATGTGACTGCCTGCAACCAGCACAGTAGATAACTCAAGATAAACACAAAAAGCTGGAGTAACTCAACAGGTTAGACAGCATCTCTGGCGAAAAGGAATAGATGACGTTTTTTTTCTGTGGGTTAGTCCAGCTTTTTGTGTCTATCTTCGATTTAAACCAGCAGTTCCTTCCTACACAGTAGATACCCAGTTACTTGGATCCAAAACCAATCCCTAACATCATACCCGAGCCAAACTCTTTCTATGATTTACAATATCTGTTTATCCTAAGGAGGGTTAAGGGCATATTGCAAGAACTGTACTTCAATTTCAATGCAACTTGAATCTAGTTGGGTAGTTGAGTGGTTTTCACTGAAATGTTTATAATCTCTAAGGCTTGTTGTTCTCACTGAAATTTCCTGCTCGCATTTTGGACAGCGAAGCACAAAACAAATTTCTGGGCTGTAAGCCATTTGAATCAAAGGGCGCAGTTTGGCATGACTACAGAGGAGAAATGAAGCAATGTCAGAGGAACAGAGCAACTCGTTTTTAAACAACCAGACACATTTGCCGAAAATTTGTATTAGGGAAAATCCATTTACACCTGTTTTTTTTAAGGTGTTAATAGCACACAGCAAGCGGTTGCGGGCATCGTTTGCGATATTTGCACATAGTTTGTGGTGAAGTCCCACCCATTAGGAACGTATTTATTATATGTCAGGATGTGGACATTGCTGGCAAGACCATTATTCATTATCCACCCTGATTGCCCTTGAACAGAGGCAGGCCAGGCCATGCCAGGGGACATAATGTTTAGGAAGGAACTGCAGATGCAGGTTTAAACTGAAGATAGACACAGAAAGCTGGAGAAACTCAGCAGGTCAGGCAGCATCTCTGGAGGAAAGGAATTAGTGACGTTCAGACTGAAGAAGGGCCTTGACCCAAAATGTCACCAATTCCTTCTCTCCACAGATGCTGCCTTGCCCACTGAGGTACTACAGCTTTTTGTGCCTATCTCCATGCCAGAGCACAGTTCTGCAAGAATCACATTGGACCAGGCATTTCCTGGGCATGATTCACCTGAACAGTGATGGCATTTCCCCCTTCTATTGTGTGCAATATATATCTATATCTATATACCTATAAAAGTTTCATCTTGTATGTGTGTTGTATGTGTGTCTGTATGTGTGTTGTAAATGTGTCTGTATTCTTTGTATGGGTATGTTACAAAACTTACCTTCAGCGGCGCTGCAATTCTGCCACTGGCTGTGTGCACGGTTTTGGTGCGTTTGGGGGGGGTTAAAACGGGTTTTTTTTCCCAACCTGGTCCTGAATTATATTTGTTGGAGTGCAAGATGTTGCTAAAGAATCGTTCCTACGGCCGTTCTGTGTGTTTTTTTTTTTTAATTCACCCGACAAGTTAATCGCTGGAATGATTTTAAAATTAGCTTCTGAAGCCGTCAATGCCGACAACTGGGACGGATTTTATGAAGGACCAGGTAAAAGAAAGTAGTTTCTTTTTATGTATAAAAGTGTTTCTTAAGATGTATTTAATTCAAGTCAAGTCAAGTCAAGTCAAGTCAAGTCAAGTTTATTTGTCACATACACATACGAGATGTGCAGTGAAATGAAAGTGGCAATGCTCGCGGAACAACATAACAACCAAACAAATTATAAACACAATCATAACACACATATTATTTTACATAATAAATAATAGAAGGAAAAACGTTCTGTACAGTTAGTCCCTGGTGAGAAAGGCGTTTACAGTCCGAATTGCCTCTGGGAAGAAACTCCTTCTCAACCTCTCCGTTCTCACTGCATGGCAACGGAGGCGTTTGCCTGACCGTAGCGGCTGGAACAGTCCGTTGCAGGGGTGGAAGAGGTCTCTCATGATTTTGTTTGCTCTGGAGTTGCACCTCCTGTTGTATAGTTCCTGCAGGGGGGTGAGTGAAGTTCCCATAGTGCGTTCGGCCGAACGCACTACTCTCTGCAGAGCCTTCTTGTCCTTGGCAGAGCAATTCCCGAACCAGATGGTAATGCTCCCGGACAAGATGCTTTCCACCGCCGCTGCGTAGAAGCACTGGAGGATCCTCGGAGACACTCTGAATTTCCTCAATTGCCTGAGGTGGTAAAGGCGCTGCCTTGCCTTACTCACCAGTGCTGAGGCGTGTGATGACCATGTCATATCCTCAGAGATGTGGACTCCCAGATATTTAAAACAGTTCACACTATCCACAGGATCCACAAACAGACTCAGGAATAATTGCTTTCCGAGAATTATATCTACCATAAATTCAAATTCACACATGCACTGACTACACCGCCCAACACGGACTTCCATCTGTATATATGTATATATGATATATGTATATATGTTCCCCCCCCCCCCCATCTCCCTTCTGTTTTTTTTTCTGTTTCTTGTTTGTTGTGCTAAATTGTATGTATGCACTGAGTACGAGCAGCTTTCAGTTTCACTGTACATGTATAGTGACAATAAATGGCATATCTATATCTATCCCCATTTATACTCAATGGAGTGTACGTCCTCGGATGATGTGCCCTCCTAAAGTCCATGAACAGCTCCTTCGTTTTTTTGATGTTCAAGAGGAGGCTGTTCTCCTGGCACCAGAGTGCTAGATCAGCCACCTCCTCCCGGTAGGCCCTCTCATCATTGTCTGAGATCAGGCCCACCACCACAGTGTCATCAGCAAACTTAATTATTGAATTGGAGCTGAACCTAGCCACACAGTCATGTGTGTACAGGGAGTACAATAGGGGGCTGAGGACGCAACCCTGGGGCGATCCTGTGCTCAGGGTGAGGGACTTCGATGTATTTCCTCCCATCTTGACTACCTGGGGCCTGGCGGTGAGAAAGTCCAGGACCCAGGCACACAGGGAGGTGTTGAGCCCCAATTCCCGTAGCTTCCCGGCCAGTCTGGTGGGGACTATCGTGTTGAAGGCTGAACTGTAGTCTATGAACAGCATCCTCACGTAGCCCCCCTTCTGGCTGTCCAGATGGGAGAGAGCGGTGTGCAAGACCTGGGAGACCGCATCGTCCGTGGACCTGTTCGGACGGTAAGCAAACTGCAACGGGTCCATGTTCCGAGGGAGGAAGGCGCAGATTTAAAATTCACATTTTAAGTTGCGAAACGGTGATTTCCCCCCCCGAATACCCGGCAGTGTATTTGCTGCCGATATGGGGGGCTAAATTCATTACAACCTGAACGTTCCAAATGGCCCCGTTCCAGAAAATCCCACTTGCAAGCTGATTTGAATGGCCATTAATTTACTGATATTAAACATTAAATTCCTTCCATTTGGCCTATAAACCCATGACAATGAGATTTTAAAATTATGTTATATTCTGAATTCTTGTGTAAATGTTACAGGCTATTTAAAAATGTTAATCTATTCTTAAAAAAGTGGATAGATGTTTAGATCTAGTAATTGAATTTTGTAATTAGCTACAATTAGGTAACTAACTAATTATATGCTTTAATTTCAAGTCATCCAAGTAAGATTGTTTCATATTTGTTTCAGAATGCTTCAATCTATAATAATTGAAAATTTATTTCAGTTCTCTTAATTTTGAACAAAGTTATGGGTGTTTGACTGTTCTCGATCACAGCTTTTGTGTTGTCAATGAAAAATCTATAGGGAACAAGATGCTAATTTCCGAGTATGAAAATGACCATAAGTTTTTTAATACTGAAGATATGAAAGTGAATTAGGTGTCAAATTAAACTTCTTTTTATGCTTTATCTGATGGGATAAATTACAGACTTGATTTTTTAAATATCAAAATATTGTAACATTACTACTTTGTATCTTCCTCAAAACACTATGCACTAGCGCTTAAATTGTTACATATTCTGACTCACATTTTTCCCCTCCATGCCGTAATCAGGTTCACTTAAGATTTCATCCCACATTTCGCAACTTATTGATGATTCAAATTTTTTAAAAAGGCAAAAAACGGTTCTCATACACAGTCTTTTTCCAGGAGCTTCCAGTGATGATGTCACAATGCCACCCAAAGTGCACCAATCACAATGGGTTCTCAAGCTGCCGAGTGCAACAATGACATTGCAATGGGACATTGCCAAGGGTAGCAGAAAGAGAGGTTGCCAAAGGCAGGCCCTATCAGAGGTGAGGCATACTGATTCGTAAATCCATGGTGACTCGGACCGATCCTGTTACGGCTATCCAAATGCACTGCTATTACATCTTTGATAATCGATTCCAGCATCATCCCCACCACGGATGTCAGGCTAAGTGGTCTATAATTCCCTGCTTTCTCTCTCCTCCTTTCTTGAAAAGTGGGATAACATTAGCTACCCTCCAATCCACATGAACTGATCCAGAGTCTATAGAACATTGGAAAATTATCACCAATACATCCACAATTTCTAGAGCCACCTCCTTGAGTACCCTAGGATGCAGATCTGGGGATTTATCAGCCTTCAGTCCCATCACTCTACCCTACATCATTTTGTTACTAATGAAAATTTCCTTCAGTTCCTCCGTCACCCTAGTAATCAAGATTAGGTGAAATACATCAAAGTCCCTCACCCTGAGCACAGGATCCCCCCCCCCAGGGTTGCGTCCTCAGCCCCCTATTGTACTCCCTGTACACACATGACTGTGTGGCTTGGTTCAGCTCCAACTCGATAATCAAGTTTGCTGATGACACTGTGGTGGTGGGCCTGATCTCAGACAATGATGAAAAGGCCTACCGGGAGGAGGCGGCTGATCTGGCACTCTGGTGTCAGGACAACAGCCTCCTCTTGAACATCAAAAAAACAAAGGAGCTGATCATGGACTTTAGGAGGGCACATCATCCGAGGACGTACACTCCATTGAGGATAAATGGGGATTCTGTGGATAGGGTGATCTGTTTTAAATATCTGGGAGTCCACATCTCTGAGGATGTGACATGGACATCACACGCCTCAGCACTCATGAATAAGGCAAGGCAGCGCCTTTACCACCTCAGGGAATTGAGGAAATTCAGAGTGTCTCCGAGGATCCTCCAGTGCTTCTACTCAGCGGCTGTGGAAAGCATCTTGTCCGTAAATATCCCGATTTGGTTTGGGAATTGCTCTGCCCAGGACAAGAACGCTCTGCAGAGAGTAGTGCGATTGGCCAAACGCACTATGGGAACTACATTCGCCCCCTGCAGGAACTATACATCAGAAGGTGCAACTCCAGAGCCAACAAGATCATGGGAGACCCCTTCCACCCCAGCAACGGACTGTTCCAGCTGCTACGGTCAGGCAAATGCCTCCGTTGCCATGCAGTGAGAACGGAGAGGTTGAGAAGGAGTTTCTTCCCAGAGGCCATTAGGACTGTAAACTCCTATCTCACCAGGGATTAACTTTACTGTACCATTCTACTGTTGTGTGGTGTCTTTTTAAAATTGCCGGTTTTTCCCTTTTTCTTCCCTCCTTCAATTATGTAATATGTGAATATGTGATTCTGTTCCATTTTGTTTGTTTGTTTTCTACACAATCCGCGAGCATTGCCACTTTTCATTTCACTGCACATCTCGTATGCGTATGTGACAAATAAACTTGACTTGACTTGACTTGAATTGGGTTCAGATTGCCCAGTCACCTAAGGCTTGTGGGGGAAAATGAACCCCACACTCCCGTCTCCCCCTTCTCTCTCCCCTCTCTCTCTCTCTCCCCCTCTCTCTCTCTCCCTTCTCCCCCCTCCTCTCTCTCTCCCCTCTCTCTCTCTCCCCTCTCTCTCTCTCTCCCTTCTCTCTCTCCCTTCTTTCCCCTCTTCTCTTTCCCCTCTTCTCTCTCCCCTTCTCTCTCTCCTCCTCTCTCCACCCTTCTCTCTCTTGTCTCTCTTCCCCTCATCTCTCCCCCCCTCTCTCCCTTCTCTCTCCCTCCCTTCTCTCTCTCCCCCTCTCTCTCTTCTCTCTCTCCCCCCCCCTCTCTCTCCCCTCTCTCCCCTCTCTCTCTCCCTTCTCTCTCTCCCTTTTCTCTCTCCCTTCTCTCCCCTCTCCCCTCTCCCTCTTAGAAACATAGAAACATAGAAATTAGGTGCAGGAGTAGGCCATTCGGCCCTTTGAGCCTGCACCACCATTCAATATGATCATGGCTGATCATCCAACTCAGTATCCCGTACCTGCCTTCTCTCCATACCCCCTGATCCCCTTAGCCACAAGGGCCACATCCACTCCCTCTTAAATATAGCCAATGAACTGGCCTCAACTACCCTCTGTGGCAGAGAGTTCCAGAGATTCACCACTCTGTGTGAAAACTCTCTTCTCTCTTCTCCTCCTCTCTCTCCCCTCTCCTCTCTCTTCTTCTCCTCTCTCTTCCCCATCTCTCCCCCCCCCCCCCTCCCCTCTCTCTCTCCCCGTCTCCCCCCCTTCTCTCTCTCCACCGTCTCCACCCACGGGAGCGTCCCACAGTCACTGGCCGCGGTCGGAGGGGGGGGGGGAATTCACCCTAGTGTGGAGGTTGGCAGTGCATCACGGTCAGTGACTGTGGGACGCTCCCGCGGGTGGAGACAGGAGAGAGAGAGAGAGAGAAGGGGAGAGAGAGAGAAGGGAGGGAGAGAGAGGGGGGGGGGGGGAGGAGGGGAAGGGAGAGGGGGAGGGGAGAGAAGAAGGGAGAGAAAGGAGGAGAGAGAAAAGGTGGAGAGAGAAGGGAGTGATAGGGGGGGAGAGAGGAGGAGAGAGGTGGAGAGAGGAGGAGAGAGAGTAGAGGGGAGATAGAAGGGAGAAAGAGAAGGGAGAGAGAGATAGAGGGGGTATGGAGAGAAGGCAGGTACAGGATACTGAGTTGGATGATCAGCCATGATCATATTGAATGGCGGTGCAGGCTTGAAGGGCCGAATGGCCTACTCCTGCACCTATTTTCTATGTTTCTATGTGATGGACGTGGGGGTCTGGACCAATCGCTGACAAGTCCCGCCCCCCGGCAGTCGTTGAGCGGCAGTCGGTCCTTCAGCCTGTAGGCGACGCCACCTTTCAGTAGGTGGTGTGTCGACAGAGCGGCCATTCGGTAAGTTTGCTTTTAGGTGACGCAACTTTTCGGTTCCTTTGGTTTAGGCGTCCCATCCTTTCGGTTAGTAGGCGTTTCGTTTTTGGACTCTTTCCGTTTATTGTCGTTTCAGCCTCGTTTCCATTCCGTTCTTTGGCTTCGACTTCTTTGCTTCGGCCTCTCGTCGGTCGGTGCCACATTCGCATACAGGTGGAACCATTGGTGAAAGTGACCATAACTCAGTAGTTTTCATGATAGTTTTGGAAAGGGTTAAGTTTGATCTTCAAGTTAAGAACCTAATCTCGGGAAAGATTTACTTCAATAGCATGAGAGAAGAATTGGTGAATGTAGCTAGATAGTATAGGTATGTTGCAAAGCCTACCTGAAGCGTCATTGAAAATCTGCCCCAGCCCGTGTGTGTGATTTTGGCGCTGTTTCGAGGGGGCGGGTTTAAAACGCGATTTTCACTAGGCTGTTGCAATCGAAAATGTTCAGCCTAGTAAATCATTAACGAAAAATCGCCGAAAGACCCCGTCGCAAAAGGTAATATAAGTTTTTATGGCCTTGTTATAGTTATAGTAGTTTAAAAATCACTCTCTAAACCCGCGACCTCTCGCAGCCCCAGGGTTTTATAAAGCAAACAATTAAAGGTATGTACCCTATTTTTTACATTAAAAAGGGCTTCTTTAGAACCCTTTATACAAAGTTTACTATTGCGAGTAGCTCATTTTGGCCCCATTATATCCCGCAGTATTTTTCTGGGCATTTGAGGGCACAAATCCACCGCAATGTGAACGTTCTAAACCAGCGCGTTCCACAGGAACCCACCAGAAAGCTGATTTAAAATGGACGTTAATTTACAGCAATTGAAAACTAAATTCCTTCCATTTGGCCTATAAATTAATGTAAATGAGATTTCAAAATCATGTTTTATTGAGAATTATTTATGAATATTATTTGGACACTTGGGCTATTTAAAAATGTTAATCATTTATTAAGAAATGGATAGATGTTTAGATCTAGTAATTGAAGTTTGAAATTAGCTACACTTGGGTAACTAACTAATTATATGTTTTAATTTCAGGTCACCCAAGTAAGATTATTTTATATTTGTTTCAGAATGGTTCATTCTACGATAACTGAAAATTTCATTCAGTTCTCTTAATTTTTAAGAAGGTTATGGCCTTTTGACTGTCCACGATCACAGCTTTTTTGTTATGTCCATAGAAAATCAATAGGGAACAAGATGCTAATTTCCGAGTATGAAAATGGCCATAACTTTTTTTAAATACTTGAGATATGAAAGTGAATTAGGTGTCAAATTAAACTTCTTTTTATGCTTTATCTGATGGGATAAATTACAGACTTGATTTTTTACATCTCAAAATTTTGTAACATTGCTAGATAGTAAGTAAAACGTGCAGGTAAAATGTCACCTGGCCAGTGGGAATCCTTTAAAAAACAGAGTAGTAGTGTGTTAGTTATGTTCAGATGCTATTCTGACTTAGAAGTGTTCAGTCATAATCCCTCCGCTGGAAGCTTGACTCCTCAGATGCACCGCCATCCATTAAGGGTGAAAGGTAAAGATGGCAAGATCAATGAACTCTGGATGACAAAGGATATTGAACAGATCAGAATAAAAAAGGAAGCATTTAACAAAGATAGCCAAATTGAATTGTTTGAGCCTCTTGAGGAATATAGTGGGTGTAGGATAGCATTTCCGAAACAAATTAGGATACCAAAAAGGGGGCCATAAAATATCCTTGGCGAGTAAGATTGAGGGAAATCCCGAGATATTCTATAATTATATTAGGAACAATATCGTGGCCAGTAGAGGAGTGAATCCCTTTCAGGGCCATAGGGATCATTTATGTTTGCACCCAGTCAATGTGGGTGAGGTTGTAAATGATTATTTTTCAACTGTGCTCACCAAGGAGAAGGGTGTGGAAGACAATGAATTCAAGGAGGGATACATGGATAATCTGAAATGATTACCAGTACATAAAAAGTATTTATTGGGTGTCTTGTTGGTCTTTATTGGTATGATTGTATGGCAATCTGAATTTCACTGTACCTTAATTGGCACATGTGACAATACACTCAACCTGAAACTTTGAAACCTTGATTAAGCTGGAGTGAGGACTCAAGATATTTTACCAGGATGTTGCCTGGATTCAAGGACTTTAGTTATGGACTGAGATTGACCGGCTGGACGTTTTTCCTGCAGCGAAGGATAACCTGATAGAGATGTTGAGAATGATAAGAGGCATTGATAGAGTAGTTACAATCTTTTCCCAGTGGTTTGGGCATGAAACATTGTAAGAGGTCAAAGGTTTAACATCAGAGGAAAGAATTTCTAAAGGGAGTCTGATGAGAAAGATTTTTATACCGAGAGTGATTAGTACAGAAGAGTTGTTGCCTTACAGCGCCAGAGACCAGGGTGCGATATTGACGACGGGTGATGTCTGTACGTAGTTTGTACATTCTCACTGTGACCGCGAGGGTTTTCTTTGGGTGCTCCAGTTTCCTCCCACACTTCAAAGACGTCCAGGTGTGTAGGTTAAATGGCTTTGGTAAGAATTGTAAATTGTCCCTAAGTGTGTAGGATAGTACTAGTGAACGGGGTCGCTGGCCGTGTCAACTCGGTGGGCCATAGCAACTGTTTCCGCACAGTATCTCCAAACTAAATTAAAACTACATATCTGGAACCAGCTGCCAGAGGATGTAGTTGAGGCCAGTTCATTGGCTATATTTAAGAGGGAGCTAGATGTGGCCCTTGTGGCTAAAGGGATCAGGGGGTATGGAGAGAAGGCAGGTACAGGATACTGAGTTGGATGATCAGCCAACGAAGGGCCGAATGGCCTACTCCTGCACCTATTTTCTATGTTTCTATGTTTCTATATACCCACCGTTCTCTGTGTGAAAAACCTGCCCATCTTTTCCCCCTCACCTTAAAATTATGCCCTCTAGCTATAGAATCCTCTACCTTAGGAAAATTATTGTGACTATCGGCCCTATATATGCCTCCCATAATTTTATAAACTTCCATAACGTCTCCCAAGAAAATATTGTAATAGGCGACAAAGGAATAGCTCAATTGGCCCCTCCTCATAGTGAGAAGAAATCCTGCCATGATCATATTGAATGGCGGTGCAGGCTCGAAGGGCCGAATGGCCTACTCCTGCACCTGTTTTCTGCGTTTCTATGTTTCTATGTGTTAGAATAAGATAAATCATTACTACATAAAAGAGGCAATTGAATAGACAAGGCATGGAAGGATACAAACCTAATTCAGGCAAATAGACAGTGGAAATGGGCAAAAATGTTGGAATGGATGTGTTAGGCCAAGGGCCTGTTTCTCTGCTGTATAATTCTATGGCAAGATGACACTATGATTCTGACACCTGACATTCCAACTTGGCACACTCCAGCCTTCTGGACGTAGCGTTGATAACCATTTCAGGTGATCAACATTTCCAGTATGTGCATTTCACAGCTACAGTGTTCACATTCTTTTTACTTCTGGTTATTTTCAGATATTCACTCATCTTCCCCCATTTATAGCTTTTCCAGTCAGATTTTTATTTTTGTTACTCCTTTCTTTCACACTAGACCACACAGCCCTGTTTGCTATCCAATGTCTCCTGCCTTGGCTTCTACCACAGAGGTCTCATTGTGTTCTCTCCTCCTCTCCACCATTCTCTGTCTTTGTAAACTTTTTCCCAGTGCTTTTGAGAAGTAATTGATCAGAAACATTTAGTTTGCTACTCTCTCCATCAATGCCATCTGATCCTCTCATTTTATTCCCAGCATTTTCTGCCTATTTTTAACTAAATAGATAAGAAATGCCTCAGCATCTCATCAGAACCAACGTATAACATATTTCTCACATAATGAAAGATATTCTAGGGGAAAAAAACTGTTGTAGCATGGGAGCCACTGAGCCACTATATGGTGAAAAGTATACAATTTTGGTGGAAATAAATGATGTTTGGGAAAGAATTTGAAAGGGATGAAGCACTGTCAGTATTTAAGGCTACAGTATGGGAATATTTAAAAGTGAGAGGTAACTAGATTCAATAATCAAAAGGTCAAGATTCAATAACCAAATGTACTAATTGCAAAAACAAACACGAGCATTAATTTCTGCAAGTCAGTGATTTGTTATTTTTGGGATACTGGCCAAGAAACTTGAACATGCCTGAAGCCCTCAGTGTAGCTTGCCCCCTCACTATGAACTGTATTATGCACAATAATGTGTCTCGCACAGTGGAATATCAGTGTCATGATTCCAGGATAACTGGTTGGCTCTTAGGTATTAAGATAAAGAGAAATGTCTGCACTTGTAGGGTTGTGAATCTCTAGCCTAGATGACTGTAGACGCTCAGTTACTGAGATGGAGTCACTGAGTCATAGAGTCATGGTGCACTGAAATAGCCCTTTGGCCCAATTTGTCCATGCCGACCAAGATGCCCCATCTAAGCTAGCCCCATATTTGGCCCATCGTCCTCTAATTCTTTTCTATCCGTGTACCTGTCCAAATGTCTCTTAAATGCTATATAGTACTTGCTTCAACTACTTCCTCTGGCAGCTCATTTCATTTGCCCACCAAAAACGTTGTCCTTTAGGTTCCTATTAAATCTTTCCCCTCATCTAGGTAATTCACCTTATCTATTCCCCTCATGATTTTGATGCACCTCTACAAGATCACCTCTCAGCTGCGTTGCGAATAAAGTCTTAACAGCCAACCCGTTCCCTATAGCATAGGCCCTCGAGCCTTGGCAACGTACTTGTAAATCTTCTCTGCACTCTTTCTAGTTTACTGACATCTATATAACTAAAAGTCTCATCTTGACCACTTCTTGTCTGCGCTGTATATTGATTTTAGAAAAAACACTACACTATATCGCTATGATTTTTGGCCATCTTACTCACAGTCCTCCTCCGCTGAGGCAGCCACAAGGATTCTTCCAATCGATAAAAAAAAAAAGTTATGAGTGTTTAAAAGATCTTGAGATCAGCTGATTGGTCACCATGATGACGGTAACGCCCCTTCCGGGGGTGGGGGGGGGTGGGGGAATTCGACGATAAAACCCTGGATGCCTGGACGTGAGTCAGTTACTCTGGAAGATCGCGAGGGAGAGGTCACAACTGTGATTCTAAGCTATGGATCAACTGAACTGTGAGTCTGCAATGTACTTGCAATAAATGATTTGTTAGCCCTTAATTAAAATGAAATGAGTTGTTTGGCCTGCCCCATGCTTAAAACTGCAATGGAAATGGAAATGAAATGAAAATGCAATTACTTGTTTGGCCTGTCCCGTGCTTGAAAATGCAATGGAAATGGAAATGAAATGAAAATGCAATGAGTTGTTTGGTCTGCCCTGTGCTTGACACTGCAATAGAATTGGAAATGAAATAACATTAAAATGCATTGAGTTGTTTGGCCTGCCCCGTGCTTGAAACTGCAATGGAAATGGAAATGAAATGAAAATGCAATGAGTTGTTTGAACTGCCCTGTGCTTGAAATTGCAATGGAAATGGAAATGAAATTAAATGAAAATGAAATGAGTTGTTTGGCTTGCCCTTTACTTGAAATTGAAATGGAAATGAAATGAAATGAGTTGTTTGGGCTGCCCTGTGCTTGAAATTGAAATGGAAATGAAATGAAATGAGTTATTTGGGCTGCCCTGTGCTTGAAATTGAATTGGAAATGGAAATGGAAATGGAAATGGAAATGGAAATGGAAATGGAATTGGAAATAAAATCAGTTGTTTGGGCTGCCCTGTGCTTGAAATTGAAATGCAAATGAAATGAAATTAGTTGTTTGGCCTGCATGAAACCACTAATTTCGGTCCACAAGGCCCCTATTAGCCCATAAACCATTCATTTTGCCCCAAATGCCCGTATTAGCCCAGGAGGAGCATTTTGGCCCAAATGGCCCATGCCAGGCCAGGAAAAGTCCAGAAAAAGTGCCTTTCACTGATATTTCATTCTGATATTATTTTTTTTTAAAGCCCCTTCAGCCCATCAGGCTTGTACAAGCCCTTGAGGAGTCCCTTCAGCCCATCTGTAAGTTCTCCCTGCAAGTATTAAACCCCACCCCAGTATTTTTCTCCCTCCCTTCATTGGCTCCCTGTGAGATCCAGGCCAGGATAGACTTCCCTCCTTCATTGCTGTGATCTGCAATAAAAGATGAAAAATGTCTAAAATTGATTCTCCATCCTCTCCCCCTTCTCTCTCACAGGGTCTCTCACCTGTTTTGGGCAGAATTTCTGGCAGTTTCTGAGCTGCCAGCCCACCAGGCCTGAGTGACTGAGTTGCCAGCCCACCAGGCCTGAGTGACTGAGCTGCCAGCCCACCAGGCCTGAGTGACTGAGCTGCCACCCCAAGAATCAATTTGGCGCACAATGTCCATACTAGCCCTTGGGAAACTAGTCCTTTCGGCCCACAACACCCATACTAGTGCTCCCCCCCACTGGCCACCAATATTGGAATTGGTGGAGAGGTGGAATATTGCGCTGTGTGACCAGCCCTCCCCTGTGAATATGGGACCCAATGGGTCCCACTTAGTCCATCCTATAGCTGGGTAATCAAAACTGAACTCAGTGCTCTAAATGTGACCTGACCAATGCCTTGTATAACTACAACATAATGTCCCTACTCAATACCGGACTGATAAAGGCCAATGTACCAATAGGATTCTTTATCACTCTAGCTACCAGTAATGCCACTTTCAAGGAACTATGTACCTGTACTCCTATATCCCTCTGCTCTATAATGCACCCAAAGGCCTTTCATTCATTATGGAGATACTGTCCTGATTTCACTTCCCAAAATAGGGCAGGACACAGGCACAGCAGGTAAAGCTGCTGCCTCACAGTGACAGAGAACAGAGTTCGACCATGACCTCGGATGCAGTCTTTATGGAGTTTGCATGTTCCCCGTGACCACGTGGATTTCCACTGGCTGTTCCAATGACAGGACGTACAGGTTTGCAGGTTAAATGGCCTCCGTAAATTGTCTCTTGTGTGTATGTGATGTGAAATGTGGATAACATAGATAACATAACTGTGAACGGGTGATCAATGTCCAGCACAAACTCAGTGGGCTGAAAGGCATGTATCCAAGCTGTCTCTGAAGTAAATTGCACCACTTTGCACTTATCTGCATTAAATTCCAATAGCCATTCCTGAGTCCTCACCCACCTGATCAAGATTCTGCTCTACATTTTTGATAAACATCTTTACTGTCTACGATACTACCTATGGGGGTTTATAAAGGAATGAGGATAGAGAATTAGATGGCATTGAATGGAAGAGCAGGTTCAAAGGAACTCAGTGACCCACCTTCACTCTGGTAGTTCATGAGCCACGTTAAGGGCCTGTCCCACTTGCGCGTCATTTACGTGACTGGCCGGTAGTGACTGATGCGCGACGGTTGCGTGCAAATCACATGTCATCACGCGTCATCATGCGTCAGCACAGACGTCTGGTGAGCGTGACAACATTAGAATACCCTGCTTCCCTAATCTGCATCATGACCATCATGGAAGAACTACAGATTTTATTGCTACAGCAACAACTGAGACTTCTGTTAACAGCAGCCCTCATACTTACAGATCAGCCAGGCAGGAAAACAACAAGAAACGCTAGCAAGAAACCCAGGAAGAGGTCTGTGTGGACGAGGTTAGAGGTTACATGACGCATAAAAGGCGGGCCGACTACGTATGGGCGGCGTGCAGTGCGCGGCGTCGCATGTTTACGGACGTTGACGCACGGTGACGTCACCACGCGATACACGTGCAACGTCGGGACGTCAGCGTGTGACGCCAATGCATCAGCATGCGTAGCCAATACAATACAATACAATACAATACAATACAAATTTATTATCATTTGAGCCCCAGTGAGACTCAAACGAAATGTTGTTTCCACAGCCATACAAACAAAGACACTGTCTTACAGACATACACATAATTAAATTCACACAAACATCCATCACAGTGAAGCCACTGTGATGGAAGGCAAGTCTTTTCTCTCCCCTGTTCTCCGTGTCTCTCCCGATGTCCAAACCCCAGGCGGGTGATGATAAGTCCCACGGCCATTTTAGGCCGCGCGGGGCGATTTACGGCCCCGCTCCCGGTCTGAAAGTCCAAGGTTGAAACCCCCACGGGCGATGGTGAGTCCCACGGCCATGAAGCCGTGCCGGGTGATGTTCTGTCCCGGTCCGGGTTGTTCCAACCCCGTGACACCGGCTGGAGAAGTCGCGTTGCGGGAGCTCCGGGAAGCGGTCTCTCTCTCTCCTCCCAGACCCGCGAGCGTGTGTAAGCGATATGTCACGCAGGTAGCGCGCGAGGATTTCGGTACACTACAAAATTCTGGAGCGCCGCGCGATACCTCGCGCCACTACATGCGATTCCACGCCTCACCATGCACTATGCACGCATCACCCACGCGCCCCCCACGCGTCACGACGCTTCGACCAATTTTCTACATGACGCGTAAATGAGGCACAAATGCGCCCAAGTGGGAAAGGCCCTTAACTGGACCAGCAGTCAAAGTTCTGGACCATTGTCCGAGAGCAATGAGTTTGAATCCAACCTACCATGATAGCTAGGGATTTTAAATTCAGACAATTAAATTCAAGGAATGTGGAACTAAAAGCAAGTTTCAGTGACAAGTTAAATTGAATTTATTATCATATGCACAAGCATGGTGAGGGACAGTGAGAAATGGTCTCAACCCAAAGCGACGCATGTGCATTCTCTTTACAGATGCTGACTAACTCTCCGAGTTCCTCCAGCACTTTGTCTTTTGACAAAGAAAATCTGTTGCAGCAGCATCGTAGGCACTGAGACTCAGACAAAAACAAATCAAGCATAACATTTTGAAAAGAGAGAAGTTTGTGCTAAAAAAAAGACAAGAACATGAAAATCAAGGCAAATAATCCAGAACAACAAAATTAATAACACAATGAACATCACAACAGTATTGGTTTCCCTTGTCCCATTCTTACCTAGTCCTGACTGGGAATGCCTATATGGACATTAGATCCACCATTGTTTTTTTCTCTGGGAACCTTCGTCAGCTCAAAGACAGTTAGGGATGGACAATAAATGCTGGCATTCTCATGACACTGTGTCCAATGCCTGTGAATGAACAATTAAATAAAACAGTAGATTGACATAAAAAGCTGTAGAAACTGGGTGGGCCAGACAGCATCTCTGGAGAAAAGGAATAGGTGACATTTCGGGTCTAGACTCAAACAGTTGCTGTATTTTGACTGTTCATTGGACAAACTGACTGATGACAAAGGTTGGCTCAGAGACAGCAGTGGGTTGGAAAGCCATAACGTGTAAACAGGTAAAGGAAGATCTCAACCCAAAATGTCACCCATTGCTTCTCTCCAGAGATGCTGCCTGCTTTCCTGCAGCTTTTTGTGTCTATAAATGTTTATACAGAAACATAGAAACATAGAAAATTAGTGCAGGAGTAGGCCATTCGGACCTTCGAGCCTGCACCGCCATTCAATATGATCATGGCTGATCATCCAACTCAGGTTCCTGTACCTGCCTTCTCTCCATACCCCCTGATCCCTTTAGCCACAAGGGCCACATCTAACTCCCTCTTAAATATAGCCAATGAACTGGCCTCAATTACATTATGTGGCAGAGAATTCCAGACATTCACCACTCTCTGTGTGAAAAATGTTTTTCTCATCTCGGTCCTAAAAGATTTCCCCCTTATCCTTAAACTGTGACCCCTTGTTCCGGACTTCCCCAAGATCATAATACAATACAATACAATTTATTGTCATTTGAGCCCCAGTGAGGCTCAAACGAAATTCTGTTTCCACAGCCATACAAACAAAGACAATTTCCTAGACATACACACAATTTAATTCACACAAACATCCATCCATGATGGAAGGCAAAGTCTTTTCTCTCCCCTGTTCTCCATGTCTCTCCCGATATCCAAGCCCCAGGTGGGCGATGATAAGTCCCACGGCCATTTTAGGCCGTGCCGGGCGATTTACGGCCCCGCTCCCGGTCTAAATGTCACAAAGTTGGAGCCCCCGGCAGGCGCTGGAATGTCCCACGGCCATGAAGCCGTGCCAGGTGATGTACGGTCCCGGTCCGGGTCGTTCCAACCCCGCGACACGGGCTGGAGAAGTCGCGTTGCGGGAGCTCCGGGAAGCGGTCTCTCTCTCCCCCCGGACCCGCGAGCTCCCGATGTCCCAGTTCACCGGACCTGCAGCTGCGTTGCTGGAGCCTCCGAGCCCCAGGAGTCGAGTCGCAGCAGCGAGTCACCACCGCTCCCCACGCTCCGAGGCCGGCCAGCCCCACGATGGTGAGTCCGCAGCTCCGCAGTCTCCCGAGCCCCCGGGTCGTTCAGGTTGGAGGCCGCTCCACGGTGCTAGGCCCCAACGACAACGGAGATCGACAGGGAAAAGGTCGGGTCTCCCGAACAGGGAAGAGATTTTAAACGGTTTCCCCCCCCTCCCCCCCCCCCCCCCCCCCACATATACACATTTAAAACTAGTATTAAAAAAAAACATCAACACTACATTTAACTAGACAAAAAATAAAAAAAGACAGAGACAGGCTGCAGGGGCCGCTGCAACTGCAACTGGTGAGTCGCGCCGCCAACCAACCAATCGGGAACAATCTTCCTGCATCTGAAGAAGGGTTTCGTCCCAAAACGTTGCCTATTTCCAACGCTCCATAGATGCTGCTGTACCCGCTGAGTTTCTCCAGCTTTTTTGTGTACCTTCCTGCATCTAGCCTGTCCGACCCCTTAAGAATTTTGTAAGTTTCTATTAGATCCCCCCTCAATCTTCTAAATTCTAGCGAGTACAAGCCGAGCCTATCCAGTCTTTCTTCATATGAAAGTCCTGACATCCCAGGAATCAGTCTGGTGAGCCTTCTCTGTACTCCCTCTATATCGTCTGGCTGCTAATAAATGTAAGTTACTTTCCCAAGCTCAGTCAGCTTGGTGTTTTCCTCAGCTTCTTATGCAAATAATTGAGAATGATTTGAGATCTACATGGTCAAAAAGTCTTGTAAAATTTTCCACATTACACTCGAGCCAGAAATAAATGAAAAACCAAATGTATCATGTGCGAGATTAAAGATTAGGAGAATTTTTTCCCACAGAGCAGAAGATATTTGGAACAGATTTCCAATAGTTAATTGTGATTGTCAGTTATAAGGAAAACATTATTCTTGCATTTGAAATTCTTGCTGTGATGTGACCATGGCAATAATATCTTTTACACAAGCAGAGCAAGTCAGGCTATTTAGTGCTCTCCTAATGACCTTGTGGAAAAAATAATATCATGACAATAATGTAAAACTATATGGAACTGAAGGTACTCGGCTAGCCTCCGGGTGGGTGCTGAAGCTATGACCTTGGCCAGGATGCTTGGTAGAGCTTGTCATTTGTGTGTTTGGAGAGGATTAAACATTACTGAGATCAGTTTGAGTTGAGTTTGAGTTTAGTTTAGTTTATTATCACGCGTACCGAGGTACAGTGAAAAGCTTTTGTACTGTGCTAATCAGTCAATGGGAAGACAATACATTATTACAATTGAGCCATCCACAGTGTGGGATGGCTTGATAAAGGGATTAATGTTTGGCGCAAGATAAAGCCAGTAAAGACCGGTCAAAGATAATTCAAGGGTCTCCAATGTGGTAGATAGTAGTTCAGGTCTGCTGTCCAGTTGTGGGTAGGATGGTTCAGTTGCCTGATAACAGCTGGGAAGAAACAGTCCCTGAATCTGGTGTTTAAGAAGGAACTGCAGATGCTGGAGAATCGAAGGTTACACAAAAAAGCTGGAGAAACTCAGCGGGGCAGCAGCATCTATGGAGCGAAGGAAATAGGCAACGTTTCGGGCCGAAACCCTTCTTCAGACTGATCGGGGGCGGGGGTGGGCGGGGACAAGAAAGGAAAAAGGAGGAGGAGCCCGAAGGCTGGGGGATGGGAGGAGACAGCAGGGGGATTGAGGAAGGGGAGGAGACAGCAAGGACTAACAAAATTGGGAGAATTCGATGTTCATGCCCCCAGGATGCAGACTCACCAAACGGAATATGAGGTGCTGTTCCTCCAATTTCCGGTGCTGCTCGCTGTGGCCATGGAGGAGACCCAGGACAGAGAGGTCGTAGACGGAGTGGGAGGGGGAGTTGAAGTGCTGAGCCACCGGGAGGTCAGCTTGGTTATTGCGGACCGAGCGGAGGTGTTCGGCGAAATGATCGCCCAACCTCCGCTTGGTCTCACCGATATAGATCTGCTGACATCTAGAGCAGCGGACGCAATAGATGAGGTTGGAAGAGATGCAGGTAAACCTCTGTCGCACCTGGAACAACTGCTTGGGTCCTTGAACGGAGTCGAGGGGGGAGGTAAAGGGACAAGTGTTGCATCTCTTGCGGTTGCAAGGGAAAGTGCCCGGGGAGGGGGTGGTACAAGAGGGAAGGGAAGAATTGACAAGGGAGTTATGGAGGGAGCGGTCTTTGCGGAAGGCAGATATGGGGGGAGATGGGAAGATGTGGCGAGTGGTGGGGTCACGTTGGAGGTGGCGAAACTGACGGAGGATTACTTTTTGTATGTGACGGCTGGTGGGGTGAAAGGTGAGGACTAGGGGGACTCGGCCCTTGTTGCAAGTGGGTGGATCTGGTGGTGTACATTTTCACACTTCTATATCTTTTGCCCGATGGGAGAGGGGGGAAGAGGGTGTGGCCAAGGTGCAACTCGTCCTTGATTATGCTGGTAGCCTTGCCGAGGCAGTGTGATGTGTAAATGGAATCAATGGAAGGGTGATGTCCTACATGGCAGCAGTAACTCTCTATGGAATACTGCAGAGAGCCTGGACGATTCAGTACATTGCTGTAACGGTGCATGGGAGAGTGCAACACTCAATCTCAAAGTTTCTTTTTTTTTATTTTAATTTTTTAATATTTTTATTTGAAGCAATGTACAATAATATAAAGCATGAACAACATAATACATTTCATGTACAACTTGTTTTTAATGTAGTAGTAAAAAAGTAACAAAAGCAAGAAAAAGAGAGAAAGAGAATATTAAATAAAGTAGCGATATTGATAGTTCATGAAAAAATAGATAGAAAGAGCCCATAAAGATGTAAAGCCCAAGAGGAAAAAACAAAAGGGAGAGATGAAACAAAAAAAAAGATAGGAAAAAAAAAAAAATTAAAAGGGATATACCTGCTTCGTATCTTTACCCACCCCTCACCCAGTTCTGAAACAGTTAATTTCTAAGGTTGTGTTGCACCATATGCTTGTAATAAGTCGATAAAGGGAGACCAAATCTTTAAGAATTGACCTGATTTGCCTCAAAGTTGGGGCTCAAAGTTTCTGAAAGTGATTTCTAGATAGTAAGGAATTCAAGGCCCAAAAGGTTTGTGCATGTAAATGGAGTTGATTATAAGATCAACCATAATCTTATTGAAAAGTGGAACAGGCATCAGGTGCTGAATGGCTTATGAGCCTGTCCCACTTAGGTGATTTTTCAGGCAACTGTTAAGTCACCGGCAGTCGCCTGAAAAGCTGTCGCTTGGAACGGCGACTGTCAGAGTGGAATACACACACACACACACACATCGCTTCCGTCACCAGCCCGTTATGCAGGCAGGCAGGGCACAGGGCAAGCGGGCTGAGCGCTGTCTGAGTAAAATTCACACTGTGCAAAGCCAATGTGATACAGAAACAAACCGCAATGAACTGGAAGGTTGGCGCTGTAATTAAGGTGGTAAGTAGTGGAATATTGCATTGTGGGAGCGCCCGGTTCTGCGGGCCGGCGGGGGAGGGGAGGGGGGCTGCGGTGTCTGCGGTGCGGAGTCAGAGCCTCACTGCGTGGGAGGGAGAGAGAGGGGGGGGAGGGAGGGAGAGAGAGAGGGGGAGATGTGGGAGGGGGGGGGTAGAGACAGAGGGGGGGGGGAGAGAAGGAAGGGGAGAGAGAGAGAGAGGGGGAGACAGAGAGGGGGGAAGGGGAGGGAGAGAGAGAGAAATGGGGGGGGGAGAGAGGGTGGAGGGAGAGGGAGAGGGAGGGGGAAGGAGGAGGGGGAGAGGGAAGGGGGGAATATCTTTAGTGAGATTGCAAAATTAAGGTTTGTTTTAGAGCAATTATATTTTCTCCTCCATATGAATAATATCAAACAATTGGAACTGCTTTCTTTTCCTTGATAACAATACTGAAAAATATGAATTCCATAGTTTGCTACTTTCATTTTGCATCATATTTTTAATGTGCACACACTAACACAGTCAAACAGTAACAGGTAATCAAATCAACACACAAAACATGTTCTAAAAAAAGGATTTATTTACTGCAAAAACTTACAGTATTTTATTTGTAGTGTTTGCATGCTCCTTTATAACATTTTACATAACATTTTACAATACAGCTTGATTATCAAAACCAGGGCAGCTTCAATTCTTGATTTTTTTAAAAAATGTATACAAGAATGAGCCCCAATCATCCCATCCACTCGTTACTCTTGACTCAACCAAAATTATTTCTGAAATATGGTCATAAATTTGGTGCAAAAATGCTCCAAAATAAGGCTCAGAATGCACCAGAGAGCATCTAAAACCCCAGAGCTTCCAGGGCCCTTAAGTGGGCCCTGGACCCCGGCCACAAGGGACTTTGAGCTTTGTGTTTGCGATAAGTACTGCATGCACTTATTTCACATAAAATGTTTGCAATCCTGCCATGCCACCCCCTTTTTGAAAAGCTTCGTATGGGCCTGGTGTATAATATTTTTGACACTGTCAGAGGCCTTTCTTACATATGCTGTCATTAGAATGAGGAATGCAAAACAGCAGAATGGTGGAAGATTGTAGTGAAAAATCCATGTAGTAGAAAATATTATTAAATTATAATACCGGAATAAAGGGCCTGTCCCACCAGCATGTGATTGCATGCGTCTAGCGCGACCAAACGTGGTCGCTTGAGGCGTACGGCCTCATGGGGCCAGTCCCACTTCGGTCGTCGGAAGCGTACGGAGTTACGTGGGGATGGTCCCGACATTGCGCGGGGCTCCAAAGATCTTCCACTGTCCGAAAGTCTCGCACGACAACGGCCTGTCGGCCCGCAGCCGCATTGAGGCCGTACGCAGCGTCTCGACGGGCGTATGCAGCATCTTGACAGGAAGAAGATATGAAGGAGGTGACTAGCTGAGGAGTTGGATAACAGTGGCTGTTCTTATGTCTGGAAATCTGAGCTTTCATGTTCCTGTATCTTTCCCCAGGATGTAGAAGAGAGAACAGGGAATGGCTAGGATGTACAGTATCCATGTCAATGCTTCCAGTCTTCCAGATGCAACATACCATTAAGATGGACTGGATGGAAGGAAGCGACGAGCTTATGATGGACTGAACTGTGTTCACCATTCTCTCCAAGTTCAGACAGTCAAGAGTAGAGCAGTTGCTATATCAAAGATAGACACTAAATGTTGGAGTAACACAGCGGGTCAGGCTACATCTTTGGAGAAAAGGAATAGGTGGCGTTTGAGGTCGCGACCCTTCTTCAGACTGGGTTACTCCATCATTTTGTGTCTATCTTTGGTGTAAACCAGAATCTGCCAGTTCCTTCCTACACAGATGCTATATGAAGTTGAGATGCATTCCATCAGATTACTTTCTATAGCACATCTGTAGGGGTTCGAGAGAATCCTCATGGCCATGCCTAAGAATGGAAGTATGCTTTCTTGATAACTGCATCAGTGTGAAGGAACCAGGTTAGATATGTTGCTGGTGATATGGATGTCTTGGAACCTGAAGCTGTCATCCAACTCCACAGCAGATGCTTCGATGAGGACAGGGTGGTGTTCAACCCCTCACTTCCTAATGCCCCTGTTCCACTTAGGAAACCTGAACGGAAACCTCTGGAGACTTTGCGCCCCACCCAAAGTTTCCGTGCAGTTCCTGGAGGTTTTTGCCAGTCTCCCTACTCGCTTCCACTACCTGCAACCTCCGGCAACCACCTGCAACCTCTGGGAACCGCACGGAAACCATGGGTGGGGCGCAAAGGCTCCAGGGGTTTCCGCTCAGGTTTCCTAAGTGGGACAGGGGCATTAGGTCAACAAGCAGCTCTTTTATCTTGCTGTCGTTAAAGGTCAGGTCTGACATTATAACACTCGGTTCTCAATCCCTTTCCTGTACTTCTACTCATCATTGTTGTAGAGTTTGAGGAAATGTTATCACCAATTCTCACCAAATGATGTCACCCGTTCTAGCATGGCAAAAATGTAATCTATTTCAAAATGTACTGATGTTCTTGGCTCACAGTGGCTGTTATCTATTTAATGATAAATGCTTGACATGTTCAAAACCACATGTTCAAATACTGTGGGAGCAAGTCATCGTGTCTTGTTATTATATCACCAATTACAGTTTTGAAATAGATTACATTTTTTTTTTTGTATGGCTTTGTAATTATTTGATTCGTGTTATAAATGTAAATAATTTGGTGTACATATAGCTGCTGATGTACATATGGTGTACATATAGCTGCTAAATTTGTATGATAATTATAAGCAGTTGAATAAGTGGTGGAAATTAATAAGCTTTGGCTTCTTCCTGCTCCTTTTCGGACACATATGATTTCATTTATTTATAAATATTGTTTATGACACTTTATAAATATCTTTGTTTTGTTTTTTGTATGCTGTTTCACATTTGCTTTTTATTCTTTTATTCTGTTCGAAATAAAGAATTCAATAAAACAAACAAACAAATAAATAAATGAATAAATGACAGTGTTTAATAAGTTCATTTATATTTCACAAGGAAATAACGCAACGAGTTGCTTTGGCAGCAAACACAAAACCTTTGAATGCTTTTTTAAAAACTTTGCATGAATAAACAAAAATCACATGCTACCGGGTGGTGCCTTCAACAATGGCATCCTCACCAACGTTTTTCCCGTCATTTTCGTTATTTTTTGTGTGTTTTAAAAGGGTGTTAATGTTCTCTGGTTTGTTTTATGTGTGGGGTGGGGGAGGAGGTCAGGAGAAACTTTTTTTCAATCTCTTACCTTGCCGGAGGTGCGATTGTTTTTCCGGATCATATCTCTGGTCGCTCTGCGACCGAACATCATGTAGCTGGAGGCCTTGCTCTGGACTGAGTTATGCCCCACTGCGAGGACATGGACTTACCATCAGACCCGATCCCTTGCCTGGGATCGACGCTCTAACCGCAGCCTGCGGATTCCAACATCAAGGAGATCGCAGTCTCGGGTAGAGGCTGATGTCAGGAAGTTCCAGTTGCAGAAGGTTTTAATCAGCCCCGACCAGGGTAGATCGCCCGGCGCGGGGGGATCTGAGATTCCCCCTTGATGCAGGAGCTTGATCGCCCCGACACGGAGGGCCCGCCGCCGGCTACGGGAGTCAAGATCGTCCCATCGACGGAAGGCTCGAGGCCCCCGACGCGGGGGAACAAAGAAGGGAAGAGATTGAACTTTTTTTCGCTTCCATCACAGTGAGGAATGTGGAGGGGTCACTGTGGTGGATGTTTATGTTAAAATGTATTTTGTGTGTTTTGGTGCTTTTTATTGGTATGACTGTATGGCAAATCAAATTCCTCGTATGTTGCAAAACATTCTTGGCTAATAAAGTAATTATGATTATGATTATGATGTCTAATTGCTCTGAATCTGTATACAAACCTGACTAATAGTTTCACACGATAAATGACGTGATAGAAACATCCTTTCAACATTTCCATTACCTAAACCTTGATGCACCAGCATTCAACTTCTATTTACAGTAAATATTACACATTTTCAAAGTGTGTGCTCTGGTTCAATAGCTACCTGTATTAAAGAGTAAACAATTTTACATTTGGCTGAGAGTTGACAATTATTTAACGTAGCCATATATCATCGAATAATCCCACATATTCAAAGACTGGGAGGGGGACACAAAAGAAAACAGCAATGATTGTGGATGATCAGCCAAGATCACATTGAATGGCAGTGTTGGCTTGAAGGAGCGAATGGGCCTACTCCTGCAACTATTGTCTATGTATCTATGTATCTATGATAAAAAATAAAGGACCACCATTTAAATGCCTACTATGAACATAATGGAGACATCTTGAAACAGAGGCAAGACTAAGAGCATAACCAATTGGGATAAAAAATAACTCCTGCTGATTTGAAGTGTGATTGCATCAGATAAGACTTTTCCTGGAATGACCAAGTTAAAATTTGCCAAATGGAAATTCTTAATTCAACCATACCTATCATACTTAGACTTGATATTTACAATGATACATTTGTTCCGATCATTGAACAGAGGTGGTACCAGAGTTCTGGAAACTCTGATGTCACCCTTCAACACTTTGGGATCAATTAATCTATCGCTGCTGACCAAAAAAGAGAGTGTCCTGAAGTTTAGGAGGTTGGTAGGTTCCAAAAGGAAAACAAGGTCATCATTCAGCACAAGGCAGAGTGAAGAGGGTAAGCAGATAACACTGCTTGTCCTGCCCGCATGCTGTGCTATCAGTCAGATTAACCTAGAAAGCGTTTGGCAAGAGGGTTTAGATAATGGAGGGTTTGGTGCAGTAGGGTTGGATGGTCTCCATCTCTCTGCACCTCATGCATAGGCAGCATCCACACTGACACAGCGTGATCAGTGCAAAGTCAGGGGGAGGTATGTTGGCCTCAGAGTGAGAGAAGGGAGGGTAATTAGGGAACGAGAAATCACTGGAGATGTATGGAAATCCCAAATGTGTGGGCATTTGCACAAGAATGCTTGATATTCCACTGAGAAATACCAGCGTTTTCAGGAAATTCCAAGCTGATATCAATGTCTACAGTATGTGTGAAGTTTACTGATAACAATGCTTGAGTGGGCTTCTAGATATTTGCTGATGTTAAATTTGCTCAAAAAATACAGGTGAATAATGCAGTCATGGTAGGATGATAGAAACATAGAAAATAGGTGCAGGAGTAGGCCATTCGGCCCTTCGAGCCTGCACCGCCATTCAATATGATCATGGCTGATCATCCAACTCAGTATCCTGTACCTGCCTTCTCTCCATACCCCCTGATCCCTTTAGCCACAAGGGCCACATCTAACTCCCTCTTAAATATAGTCTATGAACTGGCCTCAACTACCTTCTGTGGCAGAGAATTCCAGAGATTCACCACTCTCTGTGTAAAAATGTTTTCCTCATCTCGGTCCTAAAAGATTTCCCCTTTATCCTTAACCTATGACCCCTTGTCCTGGACTTCCCCAACATCGGGAACAATCTTCCTGCATCTAGCCTGTCCAACCACTTAAGAATTTTGTAAGTTTCTATAAGATCCCCCCTCAATCTTCTAAATTCTAGCGAGTACAAGCCGAGTCTATCCAGTCTTTCTTCATATGAAAGTCCTGGCATCCCAGGAATCAGTCTGGTGAACCTTCTCTGTACTCCCTCTATGGCAAGAATCTCTTTCCTCAGGTTAGGAGACCAAAACTGTACGCAATACTCCAGGCGTGGTCTCACCAAGACCCTGTGCAACTGCAGTAGAACCTCCCTGCTCCTATACTCAAATCCATCAAGTAACCTACTATCCATCAAGTAACCTATTCATTATCATCAAGTAACCTACTAGCAGTAGAAACATGGAAAAGCAAAGTGTTCCATAATGACCTTTCTGAGCTGGGCAGTATCCATTTGCCAGAGTGAGTGAGGCCACATGCAAACTGGAGGATCAACATCAATTAGACACAAAAAGCTGGTAGCAACTCAGCAGGACAGGTAGCAACTCTGGAGAGAAGGAATGGGTGACATTTCGGGTGGAGACCCTTCTTCAGTTGTGGGAGTCCAGAACCAGGAGTCAAAGTTTAAGAATAAGGGGTAGGCCATTTAGGACTGAGATGAACGAACATTTGTTACGCCCAGAGAGTTGTGAATCTGTGGAATTGTCTACCACAGAAAGCAGTGGAGGCCAATTCACTGGATGTTTTCAAGAGAGAGTTAGATATAGATCGTAGGGCTAATGGAATGAAGGGATATGGGGAGAAAGCAGGAACGATGCACTGATTTTGGATGATCAAACATGATAACATTGAATGTAGTGCTGGCTCTAAGGCACCTATTTTCTATGTTTCTATGTGTATGATTCAGACTGAAGAAGAAAAGTCATCCATTCCTTCTTTCCAGAGATGCTGCCTATCCTGTTTACTTCAGCTTTTTTCTGTCTATCTTCGGTTTAAACCAGTATATTCAGTTCCTTCCTACACATTTTGAACAGCATCTCACATACCACTTGGTTAGCTCTCTCTCCCCTGATCCCCCCACCCCCCCACCCCCACCTGCAATCAATCTGTGGAAGGAACTCAACACAAAAGGTCACCTATCCATGTTCTCCAAAGATGCTGCCTGACCTACTGAGTTACACCGGCACTATGTAATCTACTAGCAGTCACTGTAGACCCTTGTATGTGAAATCTATCTCCTGGTGCAGAATACCATGGAGGAGTCAGTGGCGTGGAAATGTGGCCATAACATGAATTACAAGGAGAGAACGAAAGCGTGGAAAAAATTGGGGAGAATTTGTTTGCTCAAAAATGGATCACTATTTATTTATTTGTGTACGATTTCAAAAATGTACACAGTTCACAAGGTAAAATGCAAACCAGTCATTGCAGCTGGAGGAAGCTTCAGTAGCTCTGGCAAGGACTGTATTTACAAAGCAAGCTCAACACAGGCAAATTCAGAGCTGACTGAGTGAGTTTATACAATATGCACCATTCTATGCCAAGTTGACAAAAGTGTTTTTAATTGCTGAAAAATTGGCCAAACGTACATCATTTCAATGTTAACCGCCTCTATGGTATGGAGAACTGATTCCTGGGATGTCAGGACTTTCATATGAAGAAAGACTGGATAGACTCAGCTTGTGCTCGCTAGAATTTAGAAGATTGAGGGGGGATCTTATAGAAACTTACAAAATTCTTAAGGGGTTGGACAGGCTAGATGCAGGAAGATTGTTCTCGATGTTGGGGAAGTCCAGAACAAGGGGTCACAGTTTAAGGATAAGGGGGAAATCTTTTAGGACCGAAATGAGGAAAACATTTTTCACACAGAGAGTGGTGAATCTGTGGAATTCTCTGCCACAGAAGGTAGTTGAGGCCAGTTCATTGGCTATATTTAAGAGGGAGTTAGATGTGGCCCTTGTGGCTAAAGGGATCAGGGGGTATGGAGAGAAGGTAGGTACAGGATACTGAGTTGGATGATCAGCCATGATCATATTGAATGGCGGTGCAGGCTCGAAGGGCCGAATGGCCTACTCCTGCACCTAATTTCTATGTTTCTATGTTTCTATGAAACAAAATTCATGGGAATAAAAGAGGAGTTGATGCTTATGTCTTGGCAGTCTTCCCTTTCCCCCTGTCATTAAATATCATAACAAAAACTGCTCTGCATGTTTAATGTACTCTACCGGATTGATAGCCATCTCCTGAGCTGCAACTGTAGGATTGCGCTCACTGAGTCACCAGTCTGCTTTAAGAAGTAAAACATTAATTTCCCAGCTAGAACGCAAGACAGAAGCCGATTGTCTGAATGTCTCAAAGAAACTTTATAAAAGTGTAATTTATGTCTTTCGATGAAATTCAGAACCTCCAGCACCGCACTTTTGAACGGAAAGGAATTTATGCAAAAACTATAAAAGAAATTGGACTCGACATGCAAGAAAGAGCAGGAAATTCAACAATTCCACACCTTCCTTCAAGCACACATTCAGTGCCTGGGCATCCCGTCTGTGGAACCATTAACCACAAGAAATATGCAGGCCATTACAACAGTTATGCTATAGATTGAAGCATCCACGTCCATTGCCTGAAGCCTTTGCAGATATACTCGCTAGAATTTTGGAGATTGAGGGGGGATCTTATAGAAATGTACAAAAAATTCTTAAGGGGTTGGACAGGCTAGATGCAGGAAGATTGTTCCCGATGTTGGGGAAGTCCAGGACAAGGGGTCACAGCTTAAGGATAAGGGGGAAATCCTTTAGGACTGAGATGAGAAACACATTTTTCTCATAGAGAGTGGTGAATCTGTGGAATTCTCTGCCACAGAAGGTAGTTGAGGCCAGTTCATTGGCTATATTTAAGAGGGAGTTAGATGTGGCCCTTGTGGCTAAAGGGATCAGGGGGTATGGAGAGAAGGCAGGTACGGGATACTGAGTTGGATGATCAGCCATGATCATATTGAATGACGGTGCAGGCTCGAAGGGTTGAATGGCCTACTCCTGCACCTATGTTCTATGTTTCTATAAGAAAGATAATGGGCTAAGAAAGGGAGGAGGGGAGGTGGGATGGGAAGTGGTGTTTGAGGGGGTGATATAATGACCAAGGTGCCCTTTGCAAAAGTGCTCACTCCAGCATACATTCAGTGCAATGATCTCTGTAAACTGCTTGTCTTTGCAGGTGTAGGAAGGAACTGCACATGCTGGTTTACACTGAAGATAGACACAAAATGCTGGAATAATACGGCAGGACAGGCAGCAATTCTGGATTGAAAGAATGGGTGACGTTTTGGGTCGAGACCCTTCTTTAGACTGAGCCTTTACAGGGCTGCCTCCACGAAAGATCAACTTGTAGGAGCAGAGCCAAAAGGTTCTATTTTCCCCACTTCATTTAACTGCTGCCAATATGATGGTACTCAATTAAATGAATGGAAGAAGTCCCAGAAAGGCATCAATGGGTCTATGACCTTTATATGTGTCTCAGGCTCAGTCATTATGGGGTATTGTTCATGTACCCATTATTGGCAAGATGTTATTGCACTGGAGAGCAAGCAGGAGAGATTTATAAGGATGTCGATACAAGAGATTGCACATCCTGGAATCTTGAGCAAAAGCCAAACTGCTGGAGGAACTAAGTGGGCCAGGCAGCATCTGTGAAGGGAAATGAACAGATGACATTTTGGGTTGGGGCCTTTCTTCAGACTGATGAAGCATCAACTCCTCGTTTAGTTTAGTTTAGAGATACAGTGCGGAACAATGTCCTTCGGCCCACTGTGTCCGCACCGACCAATGATCTCCACACATTAACTCACACTAGGGACAATTTACACTTATACCAAGCCAATGAACCTACAAACCTGTACGTCTTTGGTATGTGGGACTTGAGGAAACGGAAGATCTCGGAGAAAACCCACACAGGTCACATGGAGAACGTACAAACTCCATACAGAGTAGTCGGGATCGAACCTGGATCTCTGGCGCTGCAAGCACTGTAAGGCAGCAACTCTACCGCTGTGCCCCCATGCTGCACTGAATTTACTCCCATGAATTTTGTTTCCAGATGGCTCACTAAACCATAAAGGCGGAGTTAACACTTAAGCTAGGCCTAATTTTCAGCAATTAAAAACACTTTTATTAACTAAATTTATTTACTAAAAAACTCACTTTTATTCACTGGCTTTCGACACTGGCTGAGACTTTGTTCCTGTTTTAGTGTTTTTAATGTCTTTTAATTTTTACTGTTTTTATAGTCCTGTCGTCTTAATGGTTTTAGTAGTTTGTAATAACTTTTTGTTGACTTCCCATGTACAGCACTTTGTGGTAACTGATGTTGTCTAAAAGCGCTTTATAAATAAAGTTATTATTAAAGTTATTATTATTATTTTGTCAAGTTGGCCCAGGATGGTGCATATTGTATAAACTCCGTCAGCTCTGAATTTGCCTGTGTTGGGCTTGCTTTGTAAACACAGTCCTTGCCAGAGATACCAATGCTCCCTCCAACTGTAATAACAGGTTTGCATTTTATTGTGTGAACTGTGTATCGTATTTAATGTGTAGGAAGATGTAAACAAGTACCAGAGACCATGTATGATGTAAACACATCTTTAATCAGCAGCAAAACTTAGCAGGGTTGAGGACAACAGGTTGTCAGTGCATCCTAGCTGCTCAGACTGGCAGTGCCGGGAAGGAGTGTTAGTATAAGTGTTATAGTGGGGTGGACTTAGTGATGCTGGCTTATGTGTGATTGGTTCACATGCATCATCAATCTACAGAAGGAATTGCAGATGGTGGATTGCACTGAAGATAGACACAAAATGCTGGAGTGACAGAGGGACAGCCAGCATCTCTGGTGTGAAAACAAGACATCAAAGGAGACAAAGTTCAAGTAAAATGTAGAATAGATCATTGTTCACCAAGGGAAGGTGACAAATGAAGCATATACGATAATAACATGTAATCAGGTGGACAGTTAGACTGTTCGAAGAACCTTACCCTTCCATATCTCTGTGCCTCCGACTCCCCTGACTCTCAGTCTGAAGCAGGGTGTCAACCCGAAACATCACCCATTCCCTCTGTCCAGATATGCTGCCTGTCCCGCTGAGTTACTCCAGCATTGTGCGTACAGCACAGTATTTAAATCGTGCATAAGTAAATAGCGCTCATTTTGGAGAAAACAAATTCTCCTCAATGTTTTCCACATTTTTGTCCTTTCCTTGGAATTCATGTTATGACACATTTCCATGCCACTGACTCCTCCATGGCATTCTGCACCATCAGCTAGATTTCACATTCAAGGGTGGACAGTGCCTGCTGGTGGGTTGCAAAGTGCCGGAGTAACTCAGCAGATCAGGCAGCATCTCTGGAGAACATGGATAGGTGACCTTCTGGGACTTGAAAGTCATCCATCCATTTTCCTCCACAGTTGCTGCCTGCCCTGCTGATGTCCTCATTTGTGTTGGGGGTTTTTTTAACATAAAGGTTTTTGCCAGGAATGGAAAATTGTAGCATTATAACCATATAACCATATAACAATTACAGCATGGAAACAGGCCATCTCGACCCTTCTAGTCCGTGCCGAACACGTATTCTCCCCTAGTCCCATCTACCTGCGCTCAGACCATAACCCTCCATTCCTTTCTCGTCCATATAACTATCCAATTCATTTTTAAATGATAAAAACGAACCTGCCTCCACCACCTTCACTGGAAGCTCATTCCACACAGCCACCACTCTCTGAGTAAAGAAGTTCCCCCTCATGTTACCCCTAAACTTCTGTCCCTTAATTCTCAAGTGGTGTCCCCTTGTTTGAATCTTCCCTACTCTCAGTGGGAAAAGCTTATCCACGTCAACTCTGTCTATCCCTCTCATCATTTTAAAGACCTCTATCAAGTCCCCCCTTAACCTTCTGCGCTCCAAAGAATAAAGCCCTAACTTGTTCAACCTTTCTCTGTAACTTAGTTGCTGAAACCCAGGCAACAATCTAGTAAATCTCCTCTGTACTCTCTCTATTTTGTTGACATCCTTCCTATAATTAGGCGACCAAAATTGTACCACATACTCCAGAATTGGCCTCACCAATGCCTTGTACAATTTTAACATTACATCCCAACTTCTATACTCAATTATGGAATAGTTGGATAGTCTGAGGTTGAGCTGTATGCAACAGGCATCTGGGAAAATAAAATGGAGTACAATTATGAGGGGCCAAGATAAGAGAGAGATAGGAAAGATTTAGTTCACCTGGCAAATGAAAATAAAACAAGGTGGCATGAATTTACAGTAATCAGTGGAAAGATTAGAGTGGAGATGAGGAGAGGTTTATTTTATGGACGGGCCATGGTGAAAAGATATGAATTATGTGCAAGCAGAGGACATTAGTTTAAACTAAGTATATCCACTGACTTATTTCACGGTTCCAACCTGTGGATTTGATTTTTGATTTTCAAGCACAAGTTACCGGGTTATTATTGGGTAGTGTGAGAATTAAACTAATTGATTTCCTGTTCTACCTCCCTGGTTCTAGAGTTCTAACGTCAAGCATAAACCTCCTATCACGCACTTGGGATGAATCATTGAAAATTTATGGCACAGAGAAAGGACCTTAAGTCTCACAAGCCCGTGCTGGTAAAAGAAGAGCCATCTTACTGTGCCCAGTTTGATATATGGTCCCGACCAGAAACGTTTGGCACATCCTCTGTGTTAGAAGCAGAGAACCCTCCTTACATATAGTCAATAGACAATAGGCAATAGATAATAGGTGCAGGAGTAGGCTATTCGGCCCTTCGAGCCAACACCGCCATTCACTGTGATTATGGATGATCATCCACAATCAGTACCCCGTTCCTGCCTTCTCCCCATATCCCCTAACTCCACTATCATCAAGAGCTCTATCTCTCCCTCTTGAAAGCATCCAGAGAATTGGCCTCCGTTGAGAATTCCACAGATTCACAACTCTCTGGGTGAAAAAGTTTTCCCCCTGGTTCTGGACTCCCCCAACATCAGGAACATGTTTCCTGCCTCTAGCATTTCCAATCCCTCAATAATCTTATATGTTTCAATAAGATCCCCGCTCACCCTTCAAAATTACAGTGTATACAAGCCCAGTCGCTCGATTCTTTCAACATATGACAGTCCAGGCATCCCAGGAATTAACCTTGTGAACCTACGCTGCACTCCCTCAAAGCCAAAAATGTCCTTCCTTGCTGTATTTTATAATGTCCATATAAAATGTACTTGGGTGTGTACTTGAAGAGTAGTGACTTGTAAGGCTATTGATGCAGCCAATATGTAGAAAGGAACTGTAGATGCTGGTCCATACCAAAGATAGACACAAAGTGCTGGAATAACTCAGCTGGTCTGGCAGCATCTTTGGAGAACAAGTATGGGTGACATTTCTGGTCGGGACCATATTTCAGTAAGGGCACAGTAAGATGGTTCTTCGTTTACCAGCATGGACTTGTGAGACTAAAGTTTTTAGTCTCACAAGTTTTTTTTGGCCTTCCATCACAGCTATGTGATGGATGTTTATGTAAAATGTAATTATGTTGTGTCTGGGTCTATTTGTGTGTAATGTATGGCTGCAGAAACGGCATTTCGTTTGGACCTCTAGGGGTCCAAATGACAATTAAATTGACTCTTAACTCTTAACTCTTAACTAAAGGACCTTTCTCTGTGCCATTAATTTTCAATGATTCATCCCAAGTGCATGATAGGAGGTTTATGCTTGACATTCGAACTCTGGAACCAGGGAGGTAGAACAGGAAATCAATTACCGTATTTCCCAGCAATGAAGACGCACCCCCATTTTGAGTTGCTATATTTTGAAAAAAGGCTGGCGGGACAGGATCAAGGGTTTTCTGCAGTTTCCAGACCGCCTGCATGCCCCGAGATTGGCTGCAGTTCCCAGATCTCTCTCGTCCCCAGGACTCGCTGCAGTTCCCAGGTCTCCTGCCCCTGGACTGGCTGTAGCGCCCAGGTCGCCTGCATGCCCCGGGACTGGTTGCAGTTCCCAAGTCACCTGCGAGCCCTGGGATTAGCTGCAGTTCCGTTGTCCGCTTCTGGCGCCCACTCGCAGCCACCCGAGCTACTGAGTGAGTTGCATGATCCCCGACCCCCTCCTTCTCAATGCTCCTGCCCTCCCCGCAATTTTACCCCTGGCGGCCCAACTGTGCTGACCCGGGCCAGGTCAGGTAGCGTAAGCGAAGATAAAGCAGCAATAGGACTTCAGCCAATGATCCTTCATCATCATGGAAAAAGTAGGAAAACAAACTAGTTTTAAGTTAGAGATAAATGGCATCCATGTAGATGGGCAGGAAGGGTGATATAGATTATGCGCAGATTAGGCCATTTGGCCCTTCAAGTCTGCTCTGCCATTCAGTCATGGCTAATCTATTTTTCCCTCTCAATCCCATTTTCCTGCCTTCTCCCCATAACCTCTAACGATCTTACTAATCAAGAACCTATCAATCTCTGCTTTAAAATAATTCACCAATTTAAAAATAATTGACACCGCGAATGAATTAAAAATATCAATCCAGTTTAATCAAAGTTAAATAAAACCTACGGTGCAGGAAGGTTGTCAATGGGGGAGGCAGAATCTGTGGAGATGGTTAAATGGTGTTTCATCAGAATGATTTTCAATAGTTCATGTGTCAGCTTCATTATTTTAAACAGTCGTGCAGAATTGTCTTGATAATGAAATGATTATTATCTTTGGAACTCAGCCTTTGTTAATTCAAGCCATCATTTGTAATTAGAGCACACAATCTTTCAGGTGAGATCAGCAATAATTGGCATATACGTTAATTTCGGGCTTGTCTAATGTGGGTTGAGCAATTTGGGTTTTGAAGATTAACTTTGAGTTTTAGTATTGGTGACAATGCAATCCAATTGAATATTTGCCTTCCTGTTGGGAGTTTGGATTTCCTTTTATTTAATTTAGACAATTAAACATTTAAAGGGCATTTGGGCAGGTACATGGATAGGAAAGGTTTCGAGAGAGATGGGCCTAGATGGGGCATCTTGGTCAGCATGGGCAAGTTGGTGCATCTTGGTCAGCATGGGCCTAGATGGGGCATCTTGGTCAGCATGGGCCTAGATGGGGCATCTTGGTCAGCATGGGCAAGTTGGGGCATCTTGGTCAGCATGGGTTGGGGCATCTTGGTCAGCATGGGCCTAGATGGGGCATCTTGGTCAGCATGGGCAAGTTGGGGCATCTTGGTCAGCATGGGCAAGTTGGTGCATCAGGCTTGTTTCTTTGCTGAACAAGTCTAGGACTCTATGGAATAGATAAGAAAAATGCCAAAGTTTTTTCCCCAGAGTGGGGGAATCAAGAACCAGGCAGCATAGATTTAGGATGAGGGGGAAAGGTGAGGGGCAACTTTTTTTACACAAAGGATGGTAGATATATGGAACAAGCTGCCGGAGGAGGTAGTTGGGGCAGGTACTATCACGACGTTTAAGAAACATTTTGCTAGGTACATGGATAGGATAGGTTTAGAGGGATGTGGGTCAAATGCAGGCAGGTGGGATAAGAATAGATGGGGCATGTTGGTCAGGATGGGCCTTGAGCCTTGAGCCTGTTTACCACGCGGTATTACGCTATGGCTCAGTGGCTATTATCTGAGGGTGCTATTATGCTTAATTACCTCAAGTGCCATATAAATATTCTGGATGGGAAAAAGGAATGCAGCTGTATTCATGTAGTTGTAGCACGCACATTTTGTTTCATGGCAATTTTTTATTTTACAAAAGTCTAGTTTGGAATTATAGGTCACCTGCTAATTTGCAATCCTCCACCTTGTAATCTCGATGAAGCAAAGAAAAAAGTTCTAATTTTGCTGCTTCAAGCATCGCCCTTTTTTTCTTTTTTCTAATTTCTTAATTTCAACAGATAACCCTCGTTATAATGGACCATGGGGGGTGGGTGTGTGAAAATGGTGTCCGTTATTGCAGATTATCTGCCATAACCAAGGATCGGATGTGCATTAAAGGTAAACACAGACTCAGACAAGCCTTGCTCCAACCACTCTGTGAAACAACAAACTGAGTTTTTGTTCCCAATACTAACGGACATCTCGGTTACAATAGATTTTGTCCACTATAATCAGAATCCATTATACAAAGTTCTGTAATAATGAGGGTAGACTGTATACTTTTAATTATCCATTAACTAATACGATCTGAATGACCTCATAATTCTCGATAATTTCCCTCTGTTTCCTTTTATTCATTTACTTTACTTCATCCACGTATGTGGATTTTGCCGGCATTTATTTGCCATCCTTAATCGCCCCAGAACTGAAGAATGTGTTTTGTGTGGGGGGGGTTAAGGGGGAAACCACTTTGGTCGCCTCCTCCACGGAGAGGCAACTTTTTCCAGGTCGCCTCCCCCGAGGCCTAACAACAAGGATCGGCGCGGCCTTTCCCACCGACGCGCCCGGGGCTTCAGCGGCGGGTGCAGCGTGGACTCTCGTTGTGGAGCGGGTGAGCCCTCACTGAAGCCGCAGCCTGCAGAGCTCCAGCTGGTGCGGCGTCTACAGCCCGGGATCCCTCGTGGGGGACCCGGGGGAAGAAGAAGCCATCACTGCCGGCCCGTGGCCAACTTCTACCGCGGGGCCGGCATGGACTTACCATCACCCCTGGAGGGGAGCTTCGACCGCCGATCCTGCAGTCTACGGTGCTTCTGGCTGCGGCGGAGACTTTAAATCTCGACCGCCGGCCTGCGGCCTACAACAATCTAAAGCCGCGGTCTCCGGTGAGGAAGAGCCGATCCTGAACTGACTCTGGACTCTGGTCCTGTCCACGGGGGGGAAATGGAGGAGGACTGGCCAAATTTTTGTGCCTTCCACCACAATGATGAATGCTGTGGTGGATGTTTATGTTACATTCTTATTGTGGTTGTGTGTTCTTTATTATTGTACCGCTGCTGACAACCCAAAATTCCACTGACCCTGGTTGTGTGGTAATAAATCCTATCTAATTCTATCTAAATTCTATCTAATTAATTAAGAATCAAGCACACTGTTGAGTCTGACTCATGTGTGGGGCAAATCACACAAGGACAGCAGCTTTCCATCTCCAAAGGTTTTTAGTGATCTTGATTTTTTTTTAACAGAAATCCTAGTTAACCCTCACTGGGTTGGTCCTAGTGTTAGAAAACATACACCCATAGAGGGAGAAATTAGGTCAGGACCGCCATTCGGCCCTTGAGTCTGCACCGTGCTTCTGGCTCATGGCTGATCATCCAACTTTAAATCCCGTACCGCCGGCTCTGCGGATCCCCTAGCCACAACTTAAATCTGCCTTCCTCCGGTGATGAAGAGCCTCAAACTACCCTCTGATCCTGGACTGATTCACCACTCTCTGGAAAGTTCTGGTCATCTGTCCACGGTTTTTGGGGGGATTTCCCCTTTAGGAGGATCCCTGGTCCTGGAATTTCTGTGCCTTCCACCTGTCCAACATGATGAATGCTGTGGTGTTATGTTAAATGTTACATTCTATTCTCAATCTCCTAAATTCTAGAGAGTATAAATTATACCGCTTCTGACAACCCAAAATTCTGACCGACCCTGGTTCATTGTGGTCATAATCCTATCTGCACTCTATCTAAATTCTATCTAATTAATTAAGAATCAAGCACACTGTTGAGTCTGACTCATGTGTGGGGCAAACCCTTCGAGCCTGCACTGCCATTCAATGTGATCATGGCTGATCATCCAACTCAGTATCCTGTACCTGCCTTCTCTCCATACCCCCTGAACCCTTTAGCCACAAGGGCCACATCTAACTCCCTCTTAAATATAGTCAATGAACTGGCCTCAACTACTTTCTATGGCAGAGAATTTCAGAGATTCACCACTTCTGTGTGAAAAAAATGTTTTTCTCATCTCGGTCCTAAAAGATTTCCCCCTTATCCTTAAACTGTGACCCCTTGTTCTGGACTTCCCCAACATTGGGAACAATCTTCCTGCATCTAGCCTGTCCAACCCCTTAAGAATTTTGTCTTTCTTCATATGAAAGTCCTGACATCCCAGGAATCAGTCTGGTGAACCTTCTCTGTACTCCCTCTATGGCAATGTCTTTCCTCAGATTAGTCACGTGCTAATTCCAGATTGTGTCAATCAATTGGTTAAGTTGGAATGGTGGGGTATCTATTTGTGATCCCAGCTCGTATAGTTATGGAGCGATAGGGACATACAGCACGGAAACAAGCCCTTCTATACCAACCACGATGCCCCATCTAACCTAGTCCCATTTGCCCATGTTTTGTCCATATCCCTCCATGCTTTTCCTATCCATGTACCTGTCTAGGATGTCTTTTACATGCTATTATAGTACCTTCTCCGTTGTCTTTTAAATGCTATTATAGTACCTTATAGTATTCTTCTCCATGGATTGTCATCTCGTTATGATGGAGAGGTTTGTGTGGACCTGAGATCCTGAGAGTGATGCCGCCTGGAGCTATGCACCTGGTAGGGCCATCCATGGCGGTAAGGTCGAGGGGCAATTCTGACAAAGAGCAATCCAACCAAGACCTCAACAGTGGAACATGCGGAGGATGATGGTTGACCTTAGTGGAGCGTCGCAACGGTTGGGAAGGCGGATGAAGGCTGCAGCAGAAAAGGGTCTCCGATCATCTTGGACTCCAGGCCACTGGATCCTGACCCAGATTAGTCAAGGACCGTGGGGTGGCTGTCTGTGCACCAGTCCCCCACGTTAAACAAAGTCACGCACAGGCGTCCTCCATATAGGGAATAGAACCCTGGAGACACCCATGGTCAACCATGACCGAAGGGGATCTAAGATGAAGACGTGGCTCAAATGCATCCTCTGGTAGTATGTTCCTTATACCCATCACGCTCTGATTGAGAAAATTTCCCCTAAGGTTCCTGTTAAATCAAAATATTCTGTGTTTTTTTTTGGCTCGTACAATCAAATTTTATGATGATGATCCTTCCTTGCACCCCCCCCCCCCCCCCCCCCCCCCCCCCCCCCCCCCCACCCACTACCCCCCTCATTAAACCATTGAGGAGGATGATCTTGATTATACTTAGCCACAGAGCAACCCTGGCTTCTCTCTTAGAAGGAACTGCAGATGGTGGTTTACCAAGGAAAGACACAAAATGCTGGAGTAACATGGATAGGTGACATTTTGGGTTGGGATCCTAAACACCTTTTATCCATATTCTCCAGGGATGCTGCCTGACCCGCTGAGTTACTCCAGCACATTGTGTCGTTCCTTGGCTTCTCTCATTCCTGACCTGGCAGGTCACGTTTGTTTTTCTTTCCACAAATGCTGCCTAATCTGCTGAGTGTTTCTAGCAATTTTTGTTTTTATTTCCAATTTCCATGTTTTCCGACTTTCATGGTGGAATTTAACATCATTTGCATGGATCAGTGGTTTGAGCTTTTGGATGAAAGCCCAGCAATTCAACCACAGTGCCAGTATTTCCTACACGAAATTCTATCCATCTAAGTTTTGTCCATTCATTTCTCACTCACAGTTACACTAGTTCCTGCTTCATCAGATTGTGCATCTTACTATACCTTAAGCCAATGAATTATCTTATGGGAAAAGATGTGATCTACAGTATTACTAATACCTGGAGAATTTTACCTACCACACACTGCTAATCAAAACAGTGTGTTTCTTTCCTATTCTTTTTATCTTCCATCAGATTCAATTACTGAACAACGTCCAATACTGTATCCTTGACATTTTTGCTAATCTTTTCGATGGATCTTTGTCTAGTTTAGTTTAAGTTTAGTTTAGTGATACAGCGCAGAAACAGGCCCTTCGGCCCCTCCCAAGTCCGACCAGCGATCCCCGCACATTAACACTATCCTACACACTCCAGGGACAATTTACAATTATACCAAGCCAGTTAACTTACAAACCTGTACATTTTGGAGTGTGGGAGGAAACCGAAGATCTCGGAGAAAACGCACGCGGTCACGGGGAAACCGCACAAACTCCGTACAGACAGCGCCCCTAGTCGGGATTGAACCTGGGTCTCCAGCGCTGCAAACGCTGGAAGGCAGCAACTTCAGCGCTGCCCCACATTGTCGCCCTTTAGTTTAGTCCAGTTTAAGTTTAGTTTAGTCTAGTGTAGTTTAGTTTAGTTTCATTTAGTTTAGTTTATTACTGTCAGGATTGAACCTGGGTCTCCAGCGCTGCAAACGCTGGAAGGCAGCAACTTCAGCGCTGCTCCACATTGTCGCCCTTTAGTTTAGTCCAGTTTAAGTTTAGTTTAGTCTAGTGTAGTTTAGTTTAGTTTCATTTAGTTTAGTTTATTACTGTCACGTGTACCGAGGTACAGTGA